>NC_057403.1:12213489-12234332 GCF_019320065.1 Cervus canadensis | reverse complement strand
CCAGAGGCCCCTTTTATCCTGCTTGCTTGTGGTTCACTAAATGTTGTGAGACTAAATGTATGTCTTTCACCAAATTTGAGAAATGTTTGATCATTATTTAATTTTTTTCTACTCTCTCTTCTCCTTCTGGGATTCCAGTTGCACACATATTAGAACCTTGGATATTGTGCCTTAGGTAACTAAGGATGTGTTCACTTTAGAAAATCTTTTTTCTCTGTCAGCTTAGATAATTTCTTTTGATTCATTTTCAAGTTCACTGCTGCTTTCTTTGTCCTCTTCAATGTCTTGTTAAGCCTATCTAGTGAATTTTTAAATTTCAGATACTGTATTTTTCAATTCTAGACTTTTTACTTGGTTCTTTTTTATAATTTCTATTTTGCTGCCAAGAGTATTACAAGCATATTTTCCTTTATATTCTTAAATATAGATATAATAGCTGTTTTAAAATCCTAGTCTACTGATTCCAGCATCTGTGTTATCACAGGTTGGGTCTCCATTAATTGCCTTTTTTTCTGAGTATGATTCACTTTTTCCACTTTTTAGGGAGTAATTAGATTTTTTTCTTGGACACTATAATATATTATAGAGTTTCAGGATTCTGTTATACGTTCCCCTGACTTTGTTTTTTAATCAGACAGTTAACTCAAACTCCCAACTGTCTCTAGGGGTCTTTTATATTACCTCGCTTACTGCTGTCCAATGATCTTCTAAAAATGCTGGGCTGAATTTCTGCCTCCAGTCTCTTAGAAAATGATTCCACTTTTATAGGATTGACTGTTGGCAGCCCCACTAAGCTACCCCAGAAGCTTTATATAGTCTGTCACTCCTTGAGCTATTCATTACTATCATGTCATTCCATCAGAATTAAGGGACCAGCTGAAATGTCCAAACCATGGCCTGTTTTCATATCCTTTTCTGTGTGCAGGACTTTGTATCTCTAAGCCATATGTCATCTCCTTATTGGGGCAAGGGAAGGAGCCCTGGATGATGATGGAAAATGAGATGAGAAGCCCATTCCCAGGTGAGTGTGGGAGAACCAGAGAGGGGAATCCTTTCTAGGCAATGGCTCAGCCATTTGTACAGGTCATCTTTCCTCCTCTCTTATGCTTCTTAGAAACTCTTCTCAAAGAAGGGCACCCAAAGCTGGTGCTCTGGGACAACCCAGAGGGCTAGGGTGGGGAGGGAGGTGGGAGAGGGGTAGAAGGAGGGGACACATGTATACCTGTGGCCAGTTCATGTTGATGTATGGCAAAAAACTATCACAATATTGTAAAGTAATTATCCTCCAATTAAATTAATTAAGAAAAAAGAAACTCTTGTCAAGCCTTCCAAACCTGGGAGAAAACTGAAAGTTGACTTCTTAGCATGAGCTCCCCAGATATCTTCTCTTCTGCTTGTTGTTTTTCAGTTGCTTAGTCTTTTCTGACTCTGACCCCTGGACTATAGCATGCCAGGTCCCCTGTCCTTCACTGTCTCCTAGAGTTGGCCCCATTCATGTCCATTGAGTTGGTGATGTTACCTAACCATCTCATCCTCTCCTGCCCCATTCTCCTCCTGCCCTCAATCTTTCCCAGCATCAGGGTCTTTTCCAATGAGTCAGCTCTTTGCATCAGGTGGCCAAAGTATTGGAGTTTCAGCTTCAGCAGCAGTCCTTCCAATGAATATTCAGGACTGATTTCCTTTAGGATGGACTGGTTGGATCTTGCAGTCCAACGGACTCTCAAGAGTCTTCTCCAACACCACAGTTCAAAAGCATCGATTCTTTCGCCCTCAGCTTTCTTTATGGTCCAACTCTCACATCCATGCGTGACTACTGGAAAAACAATAGCTTGGACTATACGGACCTTTATCAGCAAAGTGATGTCTCTGTCTTTTAATATGCTGTCTAGGTTTAGCATAGCTTTCCTTCCAGGAGCAAGTGTCTTTTAATTTCATGGCTGCAGTCACAGTCTGCAGTGATTTTGGAGCCCAGGAAAATAAAATCTGTCATGTTTCCACCTTTTCCCCTTCTATTTGCCATGAAATTATGGGACTGGATGTCATGATCATACTTTTTTGAAAGTTGAGTTTCAAGCCAGCTTTTTCACTCTCCTCTTTCACCCTCATCAAGAGGCTCTTTAGTTTCTTTTCGTTTTCTGCCATTACAGTGGTATCAGTGGCATACCTGAGATTATTATTTCTCCCAGCAATCTTCACTCTCTTCTAAAAACTCATTTTGCAAAAATCTTTATCCAGCTCCTTCCCATCCCCTCTTTCCTTTCGACATACTGACTTAACATAAGCTTCTCTGTTTTTTAAATCTTAACTCCAAAATTAGATGCTGCATGCAAATCATAACATACCCTGTTACTTTAAATCATTTTTTGCTTTCCTGTTGCAAATAGGAAAAATCCAAATCCTACCATCTCCTTCTTAATTTTCCAGCCTTATCCTCCATTATGTTTTAGCTTTTTCACTGTACTTTAGCCTAGAGTTTTCTTCATGATGCAGGGTATCAAGGTATGTTCCATATGTGTTACAGGTTCCCACATCCTGAGTCTCTAAGCTGTGAGAGACCAGATGAGGTTAGAGGCAGTCTGAGTTCCAAGTCTGATTCCCTCTGGATCATAGGCAGTGTCTTAGGACTGTCATTTTCAACAAGTGCCTGATGTACAGTTGAAAAGCATTGCTCTAGCCCATAGGTTGCCTTTTCTGAGCTCGCAAGCTCTTTCCCACTCAGGCTTTTGTTTTTCTTGTTTTCTCTGCCTAGAATGCTCTTCTCTTGGCTTTCTGTCTATGCCAGAGCTCAGGCCAGAGCTCAAAAATAATGTCATTGGAGACCTTCCTAACCACCTCATATAATGAACATTTCCCTATTCCAGCCCAAGTACGGTCTGTGAAGCCACTGTTTATTTTCTTTGTAACACTCAGGAGAGCCCGTAATTAACTTGTTTTGGGGGTGTGTGCTTATTTTTTGCCTCCCCGCGCTGAACCTGAATTTTACAAAGACAAGGGAATGTTGGAATCACACATGGTAATTATGCCTTTATGAAATTCTTTCACTTCTGTAACAGTGCTTGATCTTTACATTTGGGGATGATGTGGACCCTATACTTCCAGGATCCTCCAAATATTAGGAGGGAAATAAGCTCGGTTTAGACACGCTTTATAGTTTGGTTATGTAGGAAGCTACTATCTGCCTTAAAGAGGAAAACAGAAAGAGGAACTTTCCTGATAAGAGGTAATAACTGTCCATGTGAAGAACAGATACAGGAAGAGGGAAAGGGGATAAAGAAGCCTGTTGTGAATCTGATAGGACATTGAGTCACAGTGTGGCTTTAAGTGTTATTTAGCGATTAAGGTAGCTCAGCATCCATGTTGAGAAAAGCCTAAAAGGTAAGGGACAACCACGGCTCTCCATGGGAGGCTGGACGTGAAGACAGCCTTCACACAACAAAGTAAATCTGAGGGAGGAGCAGATGACGCTGTCCTCTTTCTGCTTTTCTCTTTCTAGGATTGCCCCCCTCAGTCCATCTACGTAAGAAAAACCATACGGAACTGGTTTCTTGAGCTCTCATGGACCCAGTTCTAGAATTATTGAAGTTTGGGTGTTCCTGATACCATGAATGACCTGGGGAGAAAGCATGTTAATACCTCAGTGTTTCTTAATTGCTTTGGTAGATTTGATCCCTCCCATCTCTGAACTTTTATACTAGTTTTACTTTTTTACCACATGGATTCATTTTTGATATATTTTCTTCTCAAGTTACTTGCTTTGTTGGTCTTGTCTTCCTCATAAGTTTCTGTACTTCTCTAGAACAGCTGTCTTTACTTCAGTGTTCCTCATGCTTGACATGTAGTGGAAAACTTTTTAGGGAGCATTGGATCAGTCAATAATTTGTCATTATATTTCTTGATATCACTTCTTCCCTAAAGTTTTCTCTTAGTGTCACCTCTTCTATACACATTTCTTCTTTATAGATTTATCAAGAATTTCCTACTTATGCCTGAGTTCCTGTGATATACGTTAGGTGACTTAGTAGTAGTATATAAGGCTCATTTATTTCTTCCCGAAAGCTTATGTTCTATCTCACAGGGTGAGAAAGGTAGTGATGTGGTAGTAAATAAACATTCAGTTAATGATACTGATACCAACCCACATATCTCTGTAAGACTAGTTTATACAAAAAGATACATGGCAGAACCCTATTAAGATGGGATAGTTTTCCTAGGCTGGTGAAAGAAAGATGATGAATGCAAAAAACCCTTAATATGCACTCTTAAGTTCAGGGATCTAGGAGAAATGAAGAGCATTTACTTTATTAAAATACATGGAAATGGCTTATGGGAATGCTATTTTCTGATTATGAAGAGATGACTCTAGGATTTTGCCTAAACTCCAAGAGAAGTCACAAAGCATAAGGTGTTTGTGGTTTCAGGTAATCTACAGAGATTTTTGAGTGGCAGAGTTATGTGGTAGTATTGGTTTTTTAAGAAAGTTAGCCTGGCTGTATATGCAAGTCTCCTAGAAGAGGGAGAGAACAGAGGAAGAGAATTTCATGTATAGCCTGTTACGTTAATACAGGCATAAAATATTACTACCATTGCAACCTACACCTTCAGGACTCTGTTATCCTACATTTAATTTGCTAAATCACTGTTTCCATGTTCTTCTATGAGCTCTCATTCTCTGGGGTCTGCTTACGTATGTTTTTAAGTTGAAATGCCTGTGCATAATATATTTTGTGGAGTTCATTATTTTCAAATCACCTTTTCTGTGTTAAATGTTTCCTTTGTTATAGCCCATGATAAAGGAAACATTTGGTTTTCTGAATCTTTCAGATTGGGAATCTATACATGAGACACAAGAATTACCTCTGAAGCAGTTTGTGTGTGATGATACGTTAATGGAGAGAATTGCAAGTTATGAACTTGAGTGTCCTACTTTTGGAGAAAATTGGAAATGTGAAGATCTTTTTGAGAGGCAGTTGTTAAGCCAAGAGACATTTATCAGGCAAGAAAGAAGCACTCCTAAAGAAGCCCTCACTGTGGAAACAGACCACAGATATAACAAACCTGAGAAATTTGTTCCTCTACACAGTATAGAAGAGAATATTTATAATAATGACAAGTCAGATAAAAAAAACTTTTTCAAAAATTCCATGGTATTAAAACACAAGAAAGTCTATGCAGGAAAGAAACTTTTTAAATGTAATGAATGTGAGAAAACCTTCACCCAGAGCTCATCTCTTACTGTTCATCAGAGAATCCATACTGGAGAGAAACCATATGAGTGTAAGGACTGTGGGAAGGCCTTCAACCAGAGTCAACACCTTGTCCAGCACCACAGAATACACACCGGAGAGAAACTCTTTGAATGTAAGGAATGTAGGAAGGCCTTCAGCCAAAATGTACATCTTGTTCAACATCAAAGAATTCATACTGGAGAAAAACCATATAAATGTAAGGAGTGTAGAAAAGCCTTCAGCCAGCCTGCACACCTTGCTCAGCATCAGAGAATTCATACCGGGGAGAAGCCTTATAAAGGTAAGGAATGTGGCAAGGCCTTCAGTGACGGCTCGTCCTTTGCCCGACATCAGAGGTGTCACACCGGCAAGAGACCCTATGAATGTATTGAATGTGGGAAAGCTTTCAGGCAGAACACATCGCTTATCCGTCACTGGAGATATTATCACACTGGGGAGAAACCCTTTGACTGCATCGACTGTGGGAAGGCCTTCAGCGATCACATAGGACTTATTCAGCACAGGAGAATTCATACTGGAGAGAAACCCTACAAATGTAATGTGTGTGGGAAAACCTTCAGCTACGGCTCATCCCTGACTGTCCATCAGAGAATTCACACAGGAGAGAAACCATATGAATGTGACATCTGTGGGAAAGCCTTTAGCCATCATGCCTCACTCACCCAGCACCAAAGAGTGCATTCTGGAGAGAAGCCTTACCAATGCAGGGAATGTGGAAAAGCCTTCAGGCAGAGCATACACCTTGCTAGCCATCTGAGGATCCATACTGGAGAAAAACCCTATGAATGTAAGGAATGTGGGAAAGCTTTTAGCATCGGTTCACAGCTGGCTACTCATCAGAGAATTCATACTGGAGAGAAACCTTATGAATGTAAGGAATGTGGGAAAGCCTTCAACCAGAGGGCACACCTCGCGCAGCACCATAAAATTCATACTGGAGAGAAACCTTATGATTGTTCTGAATGTGGTAAAGCCTTCAGCCAGGTTACCCGCCTTATCCAACATCAGAGAGTTCACACGGGAGAGAAACCCTACAAGTGTACTGAATGTGGGAAGGCTTTTAGTGACAGCTCATCCCGTGCTCAGCATCTGAGACTTCACACAGGCCAAAAGCCCTATGCATGTGTTGAATGTGAGAAGGCGTTCAGAACAAAATCATCACTTACTTGTCATCAAAGGTGTCATACAGGGGAGAAACCGTACGAATGTAGTGCGTGCGGTAAAGCCTTTAGCCATCGACAGTCACTCACTGTTCATCAGAGAATTCATTCTGGAGAAAAACCATATCAGTGTAAGGAATGTAGGAAAGCCTTCTGCCAGATTGGACACCTTAATCTACATAGAAGAATCCACACTGGAGAGAGATCTTACAAATGTAAAGAATGCGGAGAAGTCTTCAGACAAAGTGCGCACCTTGCTCATCATCATAAAATTCATGCTACAGAGTCATCTCAGGCCCTCAGCTCTTCCCCATCCCCTGCATCACCAAGTCCTGGGGGTATGTCTGCTGAGTATTTTTGGAATTCATCCACATCTTTCCATCCTCATTGCCCTAATCCAAAACATAGTCATCTCACCTGGACTACTCCAATTGTCTAAGCACTAGTCTCTCTGCATCCTCTTCTGTCCCCTCCAAGTTCATTCTTCACACTACTTCCACAGTGGTCTGTTCAAATGTAAATGTAATTATATGACTCTCTTAAAACCTTTGGTGTGAAAATTTAAACTTCTTGATGCATACCAAGTGCTTAGCATAGTGCCTGACCCAGACTAAATGCTCTATAGTGATAGCTTAGTATCCTTCAGAGTCTGCTTGAAAGCTGTTTTTAAGCAGTGAACTCTGGAAGACAGTATATGTACTTGGAGATCATAACAGTTTTTGAAACTGAAACAATGATGAGGATTAGCATGTGTTAAAGTTTAAACATTAACACATTTAAAGCTTGATACCACCACATATATGACTGTATTCCTTTGTTGGTGAGAAAATTCAACATGATGTAATACATAGAGTATGTTTTAGGAAGTATCTAGAACTCTGGGTAAGACTGGAGCAAAAGAATTAGAAAATAACTGGGAATAATGCAAGACTATATTTAGTAAAGGCAAAAAGTAAAAATTCCTAATATTTAAAATGGAAGAAGCAGAGAACTTGAATAGTCTAACCCTTTTTTAAGACACCTGGTTTCACGGATTAATGCTGAACCTTCAAGGAATCATAATTAAGCTGTTCTAGAGTCAGAAAAAAATAATTGAAATGGATTATTTTGGAGTACTCCTGACCTCTGTTAAGGAGAACAGAGGTTATGCATAAATGGAGATGCATGTTTCTAGACGGAACTTTTAGCACTGTAAACAGGTCTGTACATTGAGTCAACTCCAGTCACAGTTCTTTTAGGATAATTTTCCGCTGACAGTTTTGTTCTGAAAATCAGTGTAGTATGGCAAATAGGGAAGCATCACAAGGAAATTTCTGAAAAATGACTGTATTACCATGAGTTTAGTTAATTGCAAAAGCAGTTATTTTTCATGTGTCAGTGGGAGAGATTACTTAAATGGTGCTTGACAATTATCCAGCTGGAAATAAAGTCAGACCCACATTTCACCCCTTACAGAGAAGTTCATTCCATATAGATTAAAGATATAATAGGAAACACAATATTAAATTTCTTAGAAGAGAATGGAGAATATTTCTATCCCCTTGAGTTCAGATAGGCTTTAATAAGCAGGACACAGAGTCCAGAAGTTATGAAGAGGGACAGTGTTAGGTGGGACCATGTGAAAAATTTTAACTTTCCCGTGGTGTAAGACACTGTGTGCAAAGTGAAAAGACATGACAGATATTTTATACATATGTTACAAAGGATATAGTCCTTATAAAAAGTGCTGTTGCTTTATGTGGCAGCCTGGATGGGAGGGGAGTTCAGGGGAGAATGGATACATGCATATGGATGGCTGAGTCCCTCTGCTGTCCGCCTAAAACTATCATAAGATTGTTAATCGGCTAAACCCCAACACAAAACAAAAAGTTAAAAAAATGCTGTTGTAAAGCAGCAAGTAAGAGACACAGTCTGACAAAGTCAGATAAGATACACAGTATGACAGCAACTCTAAAGGAAGAAATTAAAAGTCAAGGAAAATCCTAATTGCACTAATGATCAGATAAATGGAAATTTTTTAAGTTCTCACCACCAGCACAAACCAGCACACACATTATGGATAACATGCAGTACTGTTACAGATGGGACATATCTTTATACGTTGGGAGGGTAAATAGGTGGAAAGCCATTTTAGAAGGCAATATGGGAATGGCTCCCACTCCAGTGTTCTTGCCTGGAGAATCCCATGGATAGAGGAGCCTGGTGGGCTACAGTCTGTGGGGTCACAAAGTCAGACATGAGTGAGTGAGTGGCGCACTAACACTATCATGGTGTTATATATCAACATATAAAGTGTAATTAATTAATCACTGCTGCAGTTCTAGGGATTTATCTTCTCAAGACACACAGGCACAAAAATACAGATGTACATTTACCACAAAAGTTTTAAAAACTTGGAACAGCTTAAATATCCAGCAGTAGTAAATTGATTAGTTAATTTTGGAAAATCAGTTCGGTAGGTTATTACAAACTCACTGAACACAATGAGGTGCATCTCTATACTCACAAAACCATGCCTTGTAGTTTACTGAGAATAATTTTCGTAACTTTGTAACATGATGGCAGAGTTACAAGTCCACAAACTCTAACATGAAATCTGTTTGTCTGCAATGCAAACAGAAACCACGCAAGCACAGACTCCTTCCCCGAGCCGTGTTGGTTGAGCTGTTCTGATGTCATTCCCTGAGGTTTTCTTTGCATCACCAGCTGGTACACAGTTCACGTTAGTCCAGTCAGACACTCTCCTCGGGACTCAGGAGGGAGCTGAATATGAATCATCTCTTGGCCACGACTTAAGATGCTTCCCGAGTCCCCGCTGCTCTGCTTCCTGGAGCTAAAATGTTTCATGTTTGTTCCCGGTTGTTCCCCACCAGCATCGTGTTCTCATTTTAAAGTAAGATTAAGTTCTCTTGCTGTCTACCAGGGAAAACAAACCAGTATAGAAACTGGTTAGCACTGAGTGGGTTTCAGGCCAAAGATCCTTAGAAAGTGTGGAATTATAATTAAAGTGTGGTTATTGGGTGAAATGGAGCAAAGCAGCATAAGGCACCTAATCCTGTTTTGTGCTGTGAAAGGAACAGGCCTTCACGGCAACAGAAGGACAGCTCGTCGGCCGAGGCCTGGATGGGTTTTTCCTGGGAGGAGGACAGAAGGTGCTAGTCCACGGAGCATGTATGATGCCTGTTCAGAGTGGAACTGGGTAACAGGAAGCAGGAGGGTAAAAGGACTTATTACTTAATAATTCTTTTTGCTTTAAGGCATGGAGTGGAACACAGGTCATTCAGGTAACATAACTGCAAGACTTGTAGCTTTTATTGTTCAGTCAGTAAGTCAGGTCTGACACTGACCCCATGGACTGCAACACCCCAGGCAAAAACCAAACAAAAGCAGGAAGCAGGACAGGATGTGTGCGCCCCCGGGAGGGAGGTGTGAAGAGGAAAGGCGCTCACACCTCCGGGAGCGCCGGCATTGATCAGTAGGAGAGCCAGGAGGCTTCAGAGACCGGGAGGCGGACGCAGCCGCAGGCAGAACCGAGAGGCCTGCGCCGGTCAGCGCCGTCACTGCACTTCCCAGCAAGAGGCCGCCAAGCCTGTGTGGGGAGAAGCCCGAGCGCCGTGGGGACAGAGGGCCGTTCACGGCCCGTGAAGGGAGAAGGCGGGTAAGTCACAGCACCCCCACTCTTGGCGTACTCCAGCCCCACTGTAACCCGCGAAGGGCTCAGCTATGCTCCCGTGGCCGGCTGTGGGCTGGTGCTCCAGACCGGCTCAGCGGACACATCTTGCCGCGTGAGCCCTCAAGGCCAGAGCTGGGACTCAGGAGAGTAGGGAGACGTGGGCATAGCACCAAGCTTGCTTCTGGTTCCACCGGTCAAAGCAGGCCCCACAGCCGAGCCCGGGGCGGTGTCGGAAGGGCTGACTCGATGGTGTGGCTACAGGGAAGGGTGAAACATGCCAATCACTAGTGCAGACCACCTGCATTACCAGGAATTACGGAGGAGTACACGGTCTAGTTTAGGAGACCAGGGTTCGATCCCTGGGTTGGGAAGACCCCTGGAGAAGAGAATGGCAACCCGCTCCAGTGTTCTTGCCTGGAGAATTCCGCGGACAGAGGAGCCTGGCGGGCTACAGTCTATGGGGTCACAAAGAGTCCGACTCGACAGAGACGAACACACACACAAGGTCTAATCAGACGTCAAGATCTCCACAAAGTTATTCTAAGTAATTCATACGGTCTGTGATTTATAAGGGCTTCCCCGGTGGCTCAGCTGGTAAAGAACCCGCCTGCCACTGCAGGAGACACAAGAGACTCAGATTCCATTCCTGGCACGGGAAGATCCCCTGGAGGATGAAATGGCAACCCACTCCAGCAGTCCTGCTCGGAGAACCCCATGGCCACAGGGGCCTCGAGGGCTACGGTCCACGGGGTCGCAAAGAGAGCAACTGAGTGCGCACGCACACACATCACGTAAAAAGAAGAAAAGTAATAATCTTACCTCTATATTCTCCTTCCCACCAGTCAGCAAGCTCCTCTCCCTCGAGGCAACCACTTTGAGCAGTCGCCTGCTACCTTTCCAGAATATTCTATGCATGTATAAGCAAATTTTTATGTGGATATTTGTTTATATGCATAAATATTCTAAAAAGATATAATGCTTCTTTCTACACAAATGGTACCACAAGGCCTGGTTTTCCAGCTTGCTTTTATTCGTTGTCATCTGAGACCCTTTGTATGCTTAGACAGGGCAGGTGGATGTTATCATTTCACACAGTTTGTGCATACACTATTTTTTATCTTTTTTTCTCTAAATTGTTTTGGTTTTTTAAAAATTGTATTTATTTGGGGGGGGGGCATAAGATTTATTATAAAGAATCCCTTATGATTATTTTAAACCTCATTGTGATTAGTTTAGCTCCAGAAAAAAAATATTGCTAAAAAATACTTTTCAGTTGTGAGTGAAGCCTTTTTTCCAAATTTGACCAATGAATTGGCTGTGTTATAGGGCAACTGGGAACTCTCTGCACAAAAGAGAATGTCCACATGAAAAAAAATTGTTATGAGATTTTCAATCATATAGAAAGGTGTAAAGTATAGTACATGCCCATACTCAATATTTTTAAAAAATAACTTTGGTAACATGAACGTATAATACCTGTACTTTTAAAATAAGGAAATGCACCATATTTTATAATATATATTTGCTTTTAAAATAGGTTGTGAAAACCTGTCTATATGTCCATTTTCCAGGTCAATTTTAAAGTAAATTACAGACATGATCTCACTTCCTTAGCTTGCATCTCTAAGGAAAAAACAATTTGTGCTCACTTTGGCAGAACATATACTAAACAGAAGGAAAAATAAAGTATCTTCTATACAACCAAAATATCATTACCACACAATGAAATGAATAATTTCTTAATATCAGTGACCAGTCCACATTCAGATTTCCTTGCTCCTCCCACCAAGACAGCTTGAAAAAGTGATTTAATTTTATCAGAAACAAATGTGTCAAGCCAAACTCACTGCAGATGGTGACTGCAGCCATGAAATTAAAAGATGCTTGCTCCTTGGAAGAAAAGCTATTGACCAGCCTAGACAGTATATTAAAAAGCAGAGACATTACTTGACCAACAAAGGTCCGTCTAGTCAAGTCTATGGTTTTTCCAGTAGTCATGAATGGATGTGAGAGTTGGACTATAAAGAAAGCTGAGCACCGAAGAATGGATGCTTTTGAACTGTGGTGCTGGAGAAGACTCTTGAGAGTCCCTTGGACTGCAAGGAGATCCAACCAGTCCGTCCTAAAGGAGATCAGTCCTGGGTGTTCATTGGAAGGACTGATGCTGAAGCTGAAACTCCAACACTTTGGCCACCTGATGCGAAGAACTGACTCATTGGAAAAGACCCTGATGCTGGGAAAGATTGAAGGCAGGAGGAGAAGGGGACGACAGAGGATGAGATGGTTGGATGGCATCACCGACTCGATGCACATGAGTCTGAGCAAGCTCCGGGAGTTGGTGATGGACAGGGAGGCCTGGTGTGCTGCTGTCCATGGGGTCACAGAGTTGGACACGACTGAGTGACTGGACTGGACTGAACTGTGCCTTGTCTGTGAACTGGGCATATTAGCTTGTGGAGAGGAGCAAATGATAAACACGTGGAGACACATCTACCTCCCTGCCCAGCTGCCCTCTCAGTTCTCAGCCCTGCAGAGGGAACCAGGGAGGGCCTGGGAGGAGAGAATCTGTCTGCATTTTTTTTTTCTGTCCCGTCATTGTCTGCACAGGCCTAAGCACACAGGAGGTCATGAAGAAATGCCAGGTGAATGAATGAATAAGAGAAAAACCTCCCAGACTTCCCTGCTGGTCCAGTGGTTAAAAAATCTGCCTTTCTAATGCAGGAGACACAGGTTCGATCCCTAGTCTGGGAAGAGGCCACAGAGCAACTAAGCCTGTGCGCTGGAGCCCACGAGCTTCGACCACTGCCGCCCGAGCCCCCTGGAGCCCGTGCTCCCCAAGAGGAGCCCCCAAAAGGAGAAGCCTGAGCACAACTGGAGCGGAGCCCTGCTCACTGCAGCTAGAGAAAGTCACACAGTCACAGAGACCCAGCGCAGCCAAAACATCAAGAGAGCAGCCCTGAGCCGGCTGCTGTCCTGCAGGGTCAGGAACCGCAGGTCTGAGTCTTGCCTGTTTTCAAGGCATCACCCAGGCCACGGCACGCAGTAGTCCTGAGGAAGGGCTTACCCAAAGGCCCGGGGAGCCACGGGGCGTCTGTGGGGAAGAACACCGCAGGCAGAGCCGGTGCCAAGGCCCTGAGGCAGGGGCCTGATGGGCTTGTCGGAACAGCCGCGGGCCAGTGTGGCTGGAGCAGGGAAGGGAACGGAAGGGAGGGATGGCGGGGCACAGGCCAGTCCGCGTGGGGCTGGATGGCCAGGGTGAGGACTCTGCCTTTGACTTCCTGGAGTGGGTGGATTACGAACGGTCTTAATTACGTTTAATGGGATCCTCCTGGCTCTTGGGTGAAGAACGGCGCGTCGGGTGCCGGTGGGGACCTCCGTCGTCCGTGAGATGAGCATCCTGGCACGTGACAGAGCTGAAATAAATAACCGCTGCTCTGTGGCTCATCCCAGGCGGCTCCGTGGCAAAGAATCCGCCGCAATGCAGGAGATGCCGCTTCCATCCCTGGGTCGGGAAGATCCCCGGAGGAAGAAATGGCAACCTACTCCAGTGTTCTTACCTGGGAAATCCCATGGACAGAGGAGCCTGGTGGGCTATAATCCCTGGGGTTGCAAAGAGTTGGACACGACTGAGTGACTCAACAACAAACCAGCTCTAATTTTCTTTCTTTATAAATCCATTTTTTACTTGGACAAGTCTCCCCTTTCAACTCATTGCTTCTGTTCCAGGAATACTTGCTTGTGCATGCTAAGTCATATCTGACTCGACCACCCCAGGGACTGTAGCCTGCCAGGCTCCTCCATCCATGGGATTTTCCAGGCAAGAGTACTGGAGTGGGGTGCCATTGCCTTCTCCGGTGATATGTACTACCTCCCTGCATATTTCTAGTAATTATCTTTCAAGACCCAGGAATCTTTCCCCAACATCTCCAAGAATGTAATTCCTGAAAAGAGATATTTCATTTTACTTTCTGCACTGGTCAACACCTTTTACAAATAACATGTTTAATACACAGCTTATATATCCTTATTTACATTTTCAGTCACGACAGTTCCTTCCAACTCTAAATGAAGCCAGTTTCATCCTGAACGTTGGTGCAAGTGAATCTATAATGAATCGCTTAGCTTGCTACATGTCCTAAGTTGCTTCAGTTGTGTCTGACTCTTTGCAACCTGTAGAACTGCTACTAATTCCATGGAGTCCATGGAATTCTCCAGGAAGAATACTGGAGTGGGTTGACCATTTACTTTCTCCAGGGGATCTTCCCAACCCAGGAACTGAACCCGGGTCCCCTGCATTGCAGGCAGATTCCTTACCCACTGAGCTATGAGGGAAGCCCTCTTGGCTTGAGTTCATAGGAAATGAGACTATCCCGTCTGCAAGCAATAAAATCCTAAAGAATGGAACAGCTGAGGCATGTGTTTCTTTTAAGGGCCAGTTGTGGCTCGTCGGACGCAATCAGCCAGAGACAGGAATGGAGAGAGGGAGAAGCCAGGACTTGACCTGCCCTAATTTCTGTAGCAAACCCAAAAGAGGCCACTCACAGTCCTACTAAATCAAAACGACTCAAGGAGTCTGAATACACATACACAGGGAGTTTGAACAGCAGGATGGTCATATCGACCACTGTTAGACACGGTAAAATTTAAGGCAAGGGGTTACGTTAGTTAAAGACAATCATTTCCTATTGGGCAAAGGATTAAGAATCGGATTTTAACCAGCCTTTATTGAGTGCCTGCTCTATACTCGGCACTGTGCTGGGTGTTTTACATGTATTGCTTAGTTGACAAAGACATAACAATGCTCTATATAGTATATGCACCAAATTACACAGCTGCTAAATACACAAAGTATATATCAATAAAAATAGATTGACAAATGGAATCAATACTAACATTTTTACATAGCCTTATTGGTTTTTGACATGTAGGTTTGGACAAAATTAAATAGCATGTGATTCTGAACAACGTAATTGATAAGACGAAGTTAATTAACCGACATGTAGTTTTGAATTCTACAGACAGAAAATATATATTCATCTTAAATGTCTGTGAAACATACACAGACACTGGATATGTTCTAGGCCAGGATAAAAGCTTCTTAAAAGGCTCTGAAGGCAGACATATGATGGGCCACATTCTCCACTCACAGTAAATCAGGGAGAAACCTCTTTTTAGGTAAACCTCGTCGCTGAGTTTCAAATCACTCTTTAGAAACCCTGCAATAAAATACTTAGGCAACAACAAGATAAACAAGAACATGAATTATCCAAGTCTGAGCTGTGGCCAAGGCTATAATCAGAAGTACGTTTATATTATTAAATGCACTATTACAGCAAATAGTTTCATAAAAAGAATATAAATAAATTAAGAGGTCAACTTAAAAATTGAGACAAGGAATAGAAACAACAAAAAAATAAACCCAATACATGTTAAAGGAAAAAAAATTATAAATTAGAGAAATAATGGACATAAACAAATCCTAATGCTAGTTCTTCAGAAAAATAATAATAAAATAGATAAAACTTTGACAAATTAAACACAGAATGGGGACAGAACAAAATAAAGAGAATCATAATTAAGCTAATCATCTGGAGGAAAATATTCAGTGGAATGAAGAATAGTCTAGGGGACAAAAGAATACTATAAATCATCAAAATTAATGGAGTTAAAAAGCATTAATGAGCTGAAAACAAGAGAAGAAATGGAAAGCCATCTAAGAACACACTGAAATTTTCCTTCCATGATGTCAGGACCTGATCCCTTTACTGAATTCTTTCCACACGTCAAAGAATTAATACTTCTTAAACTTCAAGAAAGGGCTTCCCTGGTGGCTCAGTGGTAAAGAATCTGCCTGCCAACACAGGAGACCCCGATTCTGTCCCTGAGTCGGGAAGATCCCCTGGAGGAGGAAATGGCAACCCACTCCAGTAATCTCGCCTGGGAAATTCCATGGACAGAGGAGCCCGGTGGGCTATCGTCCACGGGGTCACAGAGAGTCGGACACGACTGAGTACAGCATAAGCCACAGAAAGTATCTGGAAGCACAGCAAGAGGTCAGACATTACTCAGGTCCTCCTGCGGTGCAAGCCGAGCCCCAATACTAAAATGAAACAAAAGATAGCACCAATCTTACGTAAGAAGACAGAGGCAAGGATCCTACATAAAATATCAAGGGACAGAATTCAGTATCTGAAAACCCAGGTGCGCCACCATCCTAAGACTGCAAAGGTGATTTGTAATTAAGGAATTGACTCAATTTCATTGCTTGTATGTTGCACACATGTTCACCTCCTCTGAAGTCACGATGCATCTTCCACTTGGCGACATCTTACATTTAAGCAGTATTCTGTTTCTTTCTCGGGAGTACACAAAATAATACACATTTACAGTCCAAGATGTCTTAAGTTCAGTGAAATACAGTAATGCAGAAACCGCACATGAAAAGGTGAAACACAAAAGAAAAAATCATCTCAATGGATGTGTAAAAGGCATTTGATAATATTCAAGACCTATTCCTGATTTTTTTAAACCAGGGCTCTTCCCTAACATGATGCAGGGCATCTATTTCAAAACAAGAGTCACCTTATTAGTTAAATGTGGAACATCATGGGCATCCCAGTTAGAACCAGGAACAGAAAGATCACACACACTACCAAGACTATGGTCGTCTGCTGTGGAGCTTTCGACCACTCCACAAAGCCCTGAAACAGAAACAAAGAAAAAGGATAAATATCAGCAGGGGAGGGAGCCACCACAGTCACTTGCAGAAAGTGGGAATGAAACAGTTCATCGGGGATTTCCCTGGTGGTCCAGTGGTTAAAACTCCATGCTCCCAGTGCGGGCGGCTGAGGCCTGACCCCTGGTCAGGGAACTGGATCCCACACGCCACAACTAAGAAGCAACTAAGAATCCACACGCGCAACTAAAGATCCCACATGCCTCAACTAAGACCCAGTGCAGCCAAATAAAAAAACAAAAATTTGAAAAAGAAAAAAATAGCGTGTCAGCTGTAGAGCTGTTTTAATTAAAAACTCTGCAAACCCCTGGATGGGAGGGGCACTGGGGGGAGAATGGATACATGTATATGTGTGGTTGAGTCCCTTGCGTTCACCTGAAACTGTCACAGCATGGTTAACTGGCTATACCCCAATACAAAATAAATAGTTCAAAAGAAAAATCTTTGCAAATTATAGCACAGGGAACTATATTCAACATCTTGTAATAATTTATAATGGAAAGAATCTGAAAAAGAATATATATTTATGTACAGCTGAATCACTCTGCTGGACACTGGAAACTAACACATTGTAAATCAATTATATTCCTATAAAAATTTAAAAAGGAAAAACAAAAACTGATAAAATAAAAACAAGTTAAATAACAGGAACTGCTTAGAATCACGGGGTTTCTCAGGCGGCTCAGCGGGTAAAGATTCCACGTGCAACGCATGAGACTCAGGAGATGTGGGTTTGATCCCTGGATCTGTAAGATCCCCTGGAGGAGGACATGGCAACCCACTCCAGTACTCTTGCCTGGAGAATCCCACTGACAGAACAAGCTGGTGGGCTACGGTCCATGAGGATGCAAAGAGTTGGACAGGACTTACCGACTAAACAACATGAAGTATCGTTTAGCGCCTTATTCTGTCTACCTGGCTGACTGTGAGCCCCCGAACGTGGGGGCCATCGATATCCTGCTCACTGTTGGAACCTCACTGCCTTGAACACTGCCCGGCACACAGTAGGTGCGCAATGAACAGCTGTGGACTGAATGAATGACCTCATCCCAGCCCTGGCTGCCCCAGCATTCCCCCAAACGTGCCCTGCGGCATCACGCCTCCGTGTCTTTGCCCCCTGCCCTGCTCTGCCTGAGGAGTTACTAATCTCTAAAATCCCAGGTGTCATATATCCAGAGAAAAACATGATCCGAAAGCATTCATGCACCCCAATGTTCACTGCAGCACTGTTTACAATAGCCAAGATGTGGAAGCAACCTAGATGTCCATTGAGAGAGGAATGGTTAATGAAGATGTGGTCCACAGACACAATGGAATATTACTCAGTCATTAAAGAGAATGAAATAATGCCATTTGCAGCAACATGGATAGACCTACAGAATGTCATACTGAGTGAAGTCAGTCAGACAGAGAAGGAGATATAGCGTTTCACGTGCCTTATATGTGGAATCTACAAAGAAAATAAACAGCTCATGATTGTAAAAAAAAAAAAAAGAATACATGGTACAAATGAACTTACTGACCAAACAGAAAGGGATTCACAGACTTGGAGAATGAACTCACGGTTCCTGGAGGGGAAGGGACAGTTAGGGAGTTTGGGATGGACATGCACACACTGCTACATCCAAAATGGATAAGCAACAAGGGCCTGCCGCCCAGCACAGGGAACTCTGCTCGACGCCGTGTGGCAGCCCGGATGGGAGGGAGGTTCGGGGGAGAGTGGACACGTGTACACGGATGGCTGAGCCCCTCTGCTGGTCGCCTGAAACCACCACGTTGTTGACCAGCTATAGCTTAGTACACAATAAAAAGTTTAAAGCTTGAAAAACAAACAAACAAACAAAACAAAACACACTCACAGGTGTGGTGTTGCTTCCTCTCTCGGATATTCAAGAATAAACCCTCTGGGACTTCCCTGGTGGTTACGTGGCTACGGTTCTGAGCTCCCAATGCTGGGGGCCCCGGTTCAATCCTTGGTCAAGGAACTAGATCCCATATGCCGCAGCTAAGACCTGGCACGACCAACTAAATAAACACTTTTAAGAAAGGATAGACCTCCTGGCCCACAGAATTACTTTCTTCTTCCCTTGAGCCGTCCCACTGGGCGCCAGCGCTTATTTGTATACTACCAAGGCTGGTTGTCCAGCTTGCCTCCTCCCACCTTATGTCAACAAAGCCTTTTTCTGGCTTGAGCCAGTCCCAGTTGGATTTCTGATATCTGATTGGCAGATGGGCTCCTCACATGTTGCCAAGAGTGGTTATACGCTTTCTTTCTAATATATAAAATAAATATGTAAATAAAAGAACCACTGTTATTATTTCACATTTGGATGTCTTATGCCCCCACAAAGAACACATTAGGTCTTCCAATGAAAGGAATGCTCGATCATTCTTTTTGGTTTTACTCAGAGTACTTGGATTAAAACACAGCAGGTAATTAGTGGATGGAGGGGTGCATGGATGAGTAGGCAAAGGGGTGGATGAAAGAAGGCACGTCCTTCCAACAGTCAACAAGTAGCAGATGAATGAATGGGTGAGTAGACAGATGCGTGGATAGAAGGATGGGTGAGTGGGTGGGTTGGATGGATGGAGTGATTGCATATGTACGATGAGGATGAGTGGGCACACAGATAACTGCATATATGGATTGATGGAATGTGTGTGTGAATGAGCAGGCAAATGAAAGGCTGGGTGAATGAATCAGAAGACGAATGGAGGCTGGGTGTTCAATGGGTGGATGGATGAATGGATTGGTAGAAGGGTGAGTGGATGGGAGAGTTGATAGATAGATACAGAAGTGGATGGATGGCCTCAGATGGATGCATGGGTGGATGAATGATAGCTGGATGGATTATGATGGCTGGATGGATTATGATGCCTGGATGGATGAATGGGTGACGGATGGGTGGATAATGATGGCTGGCTGGCTGGCTGGATGACTGATGGATGGATGGCTGGCTGAATGAATGGGTGGATTATCCATCCATGGGTGGATAATGGATGGATGGATGAACGGGTGATGGATGGATGGATGGAATGGGTATATGGATGAGTAGGCAGATGAAAGCTTGGGTGAATAAATGAGACGACAGATGAATGAATGGTTAATTCATGAAACATTTATGAGTGAAGGGTTGGAGGGTATACGTGGATGGAGTTACATCCACCACCCGATACCCTCCACTCCACGTCTGACTGCTACAGAACACGTCCTGTTTCCCACCAGAGACTCGTCGGGCTGACATCCCCAGACAGACTTTCGTGGGGCCGGGAAATTTCAGGCTGAGGAAGGGACTGTGACAGTCCACTGAGAACTGCAGAGGGGGTCTCATCAAAAGAGGAAGGGATCCCCAGCTCACCTGGGGGTCTTCGGACTCATCGTCTTCCTCCACCGAGCTCCACTCCTGGGGAAGCGCAGTCTCGGGAGAAGGTGGGTCTGGGCGAGGGCGGGCAGGGAGGAGAAAGGAGTCATGAGCGAGCGAGCAGGCCAGCTGGCTGGGTGCTGCGTTCTTCCCACTCACCGTACCTATCCTGCTGATATCCTGACGCACACACACACACACAGTCACACACACACAGAGACACACACACACAGAGACACACACACACACTGTGCATGCCAGCTGGCTGGGTGCTGCGTTCTTCCCACTCACCGTACCTTTCCTGCTGGTATCCTGACGCACACACACACACAGTCACACACACACAGAGACACACACACACAGAGACACACACACAGAGACACACACAGTCTCACACACACACACACTGTGCAGGCCAGCTGGCTGGGTGCTGCGTTCTTCCCACTCACCGTACCTATCCTGCTGATATCCTGACGCACACACACACAGACAGTCACACACACACAGAGACACACACAGTCTCACACACACACACAGTCTCACACACACACACACTGTGCATGCCAGCTGGCTGGGTGCTGCGTTCTTCCCACTCACCGTACCTATCCTGCTGATATCCTGACGCACACACACACACACAGTCACACACACACAGAGACACACACA
>NC_057403.1:12145277-12213389 GCF_019320065.1 Cervus canadensis | reverse complement strand
GGCCAGCTGGCTGGGTGCTGCGTTCTTCCCACTCACCGTACCTTTCCTGCTGATATCCTGACGCACACACACACACAGTCACACACACACACAGACACACACACCCAGAGACACACACAGTCTCACACACACACACACACACACACACTGTGCAGGCCAGCTGGCTGGGTGCTGCGTTCTTCCCACTCACCGTACCTTTCCTGCTGGTATCCTGACGCACACACACACACAGTCACACACACACACAGACACACACACAGAGACACACACAGTCTCACACACACACACACTGTGCAGGCCAGCTGGCTGGGTGCTGCGTTCTTCCCACTCACCGTACCTTTCCTGCTGATATCCTGACGCACACACACACACAGTCACACACACACACAGACACACACACCCAGAGACACACACAGTCTCACACACACACACACACACACACACTGTGCAGGCCAGCTGGCTGGGTGCTGCGTTCTTCCCACTCACCGTACCTTTCCTGCTGATATCCTGACGCACACACACACACAGTCACACACACACACAGACACACACACCCAGAGACACACACAGTCTCACACACACACACACACACACACACTGTGCAGGCCAGCTGGCTGGGTGCTGCGTTCTTCCCACTCACCGTACCTTTCCTGCTGATATCCTGACGCACACACACACACAGTCACACACACACACAGACACACACACCCAGAGACACACACAGTCTCACACACACACACACACACACACACTGTGCAGGCCAGCTGGCTGGGTGCTGCGTTCTTCCCACTCACCGTACCTTTCCTGCTGATATCCTGACGCACACACACACACAGTCACACACACACACAGACACACACACACAGAGACACACACAGTCTCACACACACACACACACACTGTGCATGCCAGCTGGCTGGGTGCTGCGTTCTTCCCATTCACCGTACCTTTCCTGCTGATATCCTAACACACGCACAGACACACACTCCATGTGGTTCAGGCGGGGTGGAGAGAAGAAGAGGCCTGAGTTCTGATCCCATTTCTGCCACTAACTACCCAGAAGACTTAAACGGAGTCGCCTGATGTGACTCACCACCTGAGCCTCTATTCCACCTCCTGGTAAATGGGTACAACAGTTCCTTTTCTACAGGCCTCTGGCAAAAACTGAGTGAGGGAGCAGAAGAAAAAGCCACAGAGTTAAGCCAGGAGGATGGAGGCTTCCCCAGCTTCCAGCCTCCAGTGAAGAAATCTCCCCATATTCGAATCTCAACATTCTTGTCACCCATCAACTGGAGAGAACCAGGCGTGGAACCAGAGATGGGTATTTCCCACTCTTTTGCACCCAGGTCCTGCCAGGAGCCCTAAACCTCCTCCTTACTGCTGGAAGTGACGTTTCTGTTGCCCCACCTTGGTCCCAGGCCTGCCGATCTCCCGGGGAAGAAGGAAGAGCCCTTTCCTGGCGGAAGGTTCGGCCGTCACTCTGCGGTGGGGGTGCCGTCCGGGCTGTCCCCGTCTCAGCAGACGACACCACCCTCTGTACACCCACGAGCTGCTAGGTTGCCAGGAGAGGCTGAACAAGTGCTGTGACCTGGGGTCTTCCGTATCTTGTTTGTCCTAAGAACTCTTAAACCACCCCGATGAGAATAACCCTGAACAAGCCTGCTGGAGACACATGGCCACACGTCGGCACCCTCCAACCACCCAGACGCCCCAGTAGGGCCGCCTCAGACGCACCAGCTGCCTTTCAATCCACTGCGGCTGCACAGCGGGAGCAAACACAGGCAGGGGCAGCAGAGCTATCCTGAGGCCACGTGCATCGCCAACCGCAGAATCGTCGGCAGGTAGTGACTGTGGCTTTAAGCCACTCAGCTTTGGGCTGACTTTTACACAGCAGAAAGCTGACTGACACAGGCTCCATAAGAAATGTGCTGAGAGGAGCAGCGGGATGAAGCCCCCTTTCCCCAGGCTCCGCCACGGCCTCCGCCGCCCCCGCCTCCCACACGACCCGGGCCTCACCTCTGTCCTCGCCGCCGCAGCCGGAGCGCCCGGCCTCCACAGCCACCCAGTCCTCGGCGAGGGCAGCACGCTTCTCCCAGGCCTTGCTCTCCCGAGGCAGCAGCGTCTTCGCCCTCTCGGGCTCCAGCAGCCCCCGGATCTGCTCAGGTCTGAGGCTCTGCATCTCTTCAGAATGTGGAACTTGAAAGACAGGCCACTTCTCCCCCTGTTCCAGGGTCCTGCTGAGCTCCCCAGGGAACAGGAGTCGGAACCTGAGGACTGACAGACATCAGTCACTCAGCAAATGTTTGCAGGGTGTCAGCCCTGTGCCAGGACAACTCCTGGGTGCCAGAGAAACAGAGGATGAGAAGATTAGATAGCATCAGCGGCTAGTGGACATGATTCTGAGCAAACTCCGGAGGACAGTGAAGGACAGGGGAGCCTGGTGGGCTGCAGTCTGTGGGGTTGCAAAGAGTCAGACACGACTGGGCGACCGAACAGCAACTAGAGAGATACATCAGAGAGCAGAACACAGCGCCCCTCTTGGGACGTGCACGCTAGAGGCGGGGGTGGGGCAGAGAGACAATATGTCAAACGATGACAGATGCTCTAGAGACAAATAAAACAAGAAAGGGAATAGGGAGTTTAGAGAGGATGGCCAGAGGGTGGTGCAGGCAAGTGTGAAAACACACACACACACACAAACATTCCATACACACACACTCCACAACCAAAGCATAGACCCAGAAGCTTTTAGGAAAAGAGAGTACCCCCCACCCCCGCCGACGTAACCCCTCTGGCTGCAGAAAGAAGGACCCTAGTCTTCCCTCAAGCCCCCTGCCGCCTTGACTTTCTCCTCTGTGATCATTAAGGAGGAGGAGGAGGAGGAGTATTTGACAGACAAGGCTTAAAAAAAAAAATCTAATTTAGAGACTTCCATGGCGGTCCAGTGGCTAAGATTCCAAGGTCCCAATACAGGAGGCCAGGGTTCCATCCCCGGGCAGGGAACCGACCCACACACCACAACTAAAGATCCCGCATGCTGCAAACCCTGAGTGCTGTAACGAAGGCCTGGCATAGCCAAGAATATATAAATACTTTTTTTTTCTTGTCTCCTCCATCCCCCGCCCCCTCACCTGCATTCTCTCCACCTCCCATGCCTTCTCACCCCTCAGCTAAAAACACACAGTTCACTACGTCTCATATTAAAGCCAAAATACAATGTCAGCAAGGACCTATGGAGCAGCATGAGGAACTGGACTCTGTTCTGTACCAGCCTCGATGGGAGAAGAACAGAACACAGGTACGAGTGTAACTGAGTCACCTCCCTCAACACCTGAGACCAACACAGCACTGCGAACCAGCTGCACCCAGCATGAGATGAAAATTAAGCAGCCCAAAGCAATAAACACTACTCCCTACTGGGGCTGTCTCGCTACTTTCCTGCCAACGCTAGCTTCTGCTTTTGTTTTCTTGGGAAACCTCTGTGCTCACAGCCTCCTCTCCGCACCCCCTCCACACGCCCCAGCCCACAACGCAGCTGCGAACGGGCAGCCCCAGGGTCTAACCTGGCCCCACCGCCTGTGCAGTTGGCTTACACGATGTCTTCCTTTCAAGCTTTGGAAATAATTATTGGCATTTTAACATGTGGACAATGTCAACTGTGAATACAGATTTCCAGTGTTTTCTCCAGAAATCAGAAGATGGGGGCTCCGGGCCCGCGTCCTCACTGGGCGGAACTGGGCGGCTTGTCCACAGAGCAGTGGAGCGCCCTTTGGTAGAACTCCACTGCCCGTGTCCTCTCGCCACACTGGCCTCCGCTGAACTTCCTCATGCTTCCCTTAGGTAGAGAGTGTCTTGGACCCGAATTTCATTTTCACTTTCAGAAGAGTGAAAGTAAAAGACACAAGGAGGCAGGAAGCTCTCGATTTATTTTTTCACACTCAGCCTGTTCATAGGATCTGCTGGACTGCATGCGGGATCTTAGTTCCCCCACCAGGGAGCGGGCCTGGGCCCTCTGTTTTGGGAACCTGGCGTCTTAGCCACTCAACCACCAGGACCCTGTGCTCCTTTTTTAAATGATTGTTCAGGAGGATACTCAGTGGGTTACATTGTGGAAGGTGGTTAATACATGCAACGCCCTAGAACAAGAACACAGAACCAGCTTTTAGCCTCTCGAGGTAAATGATCACATATCAAACAGTTAACCCTGTGTTTTAGCTGAGGGGTAAGAAGACATGGGAAGTGGAGAGAAAGCAGGTGAGGGGGTGAGGGATGGAGCAGACAAGAGTCCCCTGACCCAAGTCACAAGATGCAGAACACGATTCATGGAGGAGGAGGGAGGGGCACAGGACAGAGAGAAATCTGCGGGTGTGACAGGGGTGTGTGTGTGTGAATTCACACCTAAGAGCCTCAAGTATTATCTTATCATATTATCATAGTGACCTGTCTTCCTCTGAGAAGTACAGACCATTTCACTATTGCAACCAAACCGGCTCTGCCATTGGCTTTAGTAGGTGTATAAGACAACAGATTGTCATCTTTATTGCTGTAATGTGTTAAGCGTGTATACTAGGTAGTATCTAGTTTGTTTCAGGTGGAAAGTATTCTTTGAGTTTCCACTTTGAATGTATTTGGACTAAACAAACAATAAACTACGGATGTCTGAAAAAAGGAGGAGGAGGAAGACGGAGACGCAGTAACCATCACCATCACCACAGTAAAGTAACTGCAACCGCCGCTTCCTGGCGCAGCCCCCGGGGGTCAGGCGCTGCGGAGAACTCCGCCTCTTTCTATAACCTAATCCTCGCCGCCGGCTGTTCACCGCGGCAGCTACTGCCGCAAGTCTGTTCTGTTACAGACTGGGAAGGCCCTTGGTCAAAGGCACGCAGCTAACAGGGGCCAGGCAGGGACCCTACACCGGACCGACTCCAGCGCGCGCGCTCCTCGCCCGTGCAGGCGGTACACACGTGCCCAGGCAGACACACGGCGCACACATGCTCCCGGGCGCACGCGCGGGCACACAGGGACGGCGCGGTTAACACGCGGCTCCCGCGAGCTCAGATCCCGGACCCCCGCCAGACCCGAGCACCCACGCACGCAGCTGACGCGCCAGGCAGGCAGGGCGGTTCCCGGTTCCTCGCACGGAGGCAGGCAGACAGGGCGGGACGGAGAAACTGGGCGAACCGCAGCCCCAGCCCAGCCCACTGCCACTCGCGGGACCTGGACACTCCCCCCACCCAGACCCACACCCCCTGGGGCGCCTCCTCTTCCTCACCCCGTGCGCATTCACCCCGGCACGCATGCACGCTCACACGCGCGCGTCCCCGGCCCGCGTCCGAGCCCCCAGCCCCTTTCCCCCGCCCGGCTCCTGCCCGCGGGGTCCCTCGGAGGACTCACGCTCCCCAAACACACCCTGTCCAGCGCCGCAGAGCTGGCGCCGCAGGGGCCGCGGCTGCGCAGACGCGGAGGCTGCGGGAGGTGGGGAAGTCAGAGCGGGCGAGCGGCCTTCTCCCCTCCGGCCCCCACCTCCCGGGGAGCCGGCGCCTGCAGGGGGCGGGGGAGGAGAGCGGAGGGGCGACGGTGAGCACGTGTCAGCAGTGCGGCTGTGGGGCTGCGCACGCGGGGAGCGTGGGCCAGAGTGGAACGAGCCTTCCGGCCCCCGCCGGATGGGCAGGTCCCCGGCTGCGCAACTTCGCAGGCCTCTTGGTGGTTCCTAGTCTACAACCAGCGCCTGGGGTGGGGGGAGGCGGGAGGAGATGGGGCAGGAGTTTCACAGTGCGGGGACCCTGAGGCCAGACCGCCTGCCCTGGCCACTAGCTTGTCCTTGGGTGTGTCACCTGTCATTTTGTGCCTCAGCTTCCCATTCTGTTAAGTGGGAAGAAGTATGCTTACCACCTGCCAGCACTGCTCTGAAGGTAAAAAGTAAAGAAAGTATATACTCCGCTTAACAGCTATTAGCTTTGGTTGCTAAGTTTCTCAGTCACGTCTGACTCCTTGTGACCCCATGGACCGTGGCTCACCAGGCTTCTCCGTCCATGGGGTTTCCCAGGGAGGAGTACTGGAGTGGGTTACCGTTTCCTTCGTCAGGGGATCTTCCCAACTCAGGGATCGAACCCTAGTCTCCTGCATTAGCAATCGGATTCTTTACCACTGAGCCACCAGGGAAGCCCCTATTAGCTGTTAGCTGCTATTATTATCAGTAATACAATACAGTGAACTCTGCCAAATCGCTCTCCTGGAGGCTATATCAAAACTTAAAATTTTCAACAAAGTCATAATTAGGGAGGGAGTGGAAATAGTCTTTCTTTATAGTCTTATTTTTTTTTAATTGTTTATTTATTTGGCTGCACCAGGTCTTTGTTGTGGCGTACAAACTCGTGGAGTAGCCCCTGCTTGCCACAACTAGAGGAAACCCGTGCAGAGATGAAGACCCAGCACAGCCAAATCAATTAAAAACAAAAACAACCTGGGCCAGCACATATGACCACCATTCTGGCAGAAGTCGAGTGCTGTTGACATCTCTTCAGGGCTCCATGACTAGCTGAAAATTCATTCATTCATTCATTCGACAAATAATTATGAAACAGCGGCTATGTGCTAGATGCTTTGTTTTGGGTGACTAGGCCAGTCAAGATATATGGCTTAATAAAGTTTACATGCTAGTAATGATGTTAGACAAAAGGTAATTAAAAAATACAAAACATAGTTTGTGCTAATTCTATGAAGTATGTAATTGTATTGTACACTTATTGTACAATAAATCCCTGTATCGTAATCGTATTGTACAATCATATTGTACATTGTACAATTACAATGTGATTGTAACGGTGAGGCCACTTTAGATGGGAGTTGCTTTTTTGGCCATACTGCAAGACACAGGGGATCTTAGTTTTTTGACCAGGGATCAAACCTGCCCCCGCTGCAGTGGACATGTGGAATCGTAACCACTGGATCACCAGAGAAGCCCGGGTGGTGATCTTTTTTAAGCTGCAGCATTTTTAGCTTAATCCTGAAAGGTGGCAAGGAACCAGTTATGCAAGAATTTGTGGCAGGGAGAGCAGCATGCACAAAGGTCCAGAGGGACAACAAGGAGGCCAGCGTGACCAGAGTGGTCAGGCAAGGGAGAGAGTGATGGGGGAAAATGTCAGAGAGGCATCCAGGGTTTTAAAGCCACTGTAATATCTTTGAATGTTATTGTAGGTGTGCTGGGAATCCATGGAGGGGTGTGATATAATACGATTTAAATTTTCAAAGCATCACTAAAACTATTATACAAGAAATGATATACAAGGGGCTATAGGTTCAGTGACTTCCCACGGCGGCGCAGTGGTAAAGAACCCGGCTGCCAATAAGACACGCGGGTTCCATCCCTGGGTGGGGAAGATCCCCTGGAGGAGGAAATGACAAGCCACTCCAGCATTCTTGCCTGGAGAATCCCAAGGACAGAGGAGCCTGGCGGGCTACAGTCCATGGGGGCACTACGAGTCGGACACGACTGAGCGCTCACTGGTCTTCATCATCATAGGCACAGTGGGAGGGTCAGTTAGGAGGCTGCTGCAGTGAACCAGGTGGGAAACGACGGAGTGAGGCGGTGGCAGTGGGTGTGGAACACTGCGGACAGACTCAAGGAGTAGTTAGAGTTGCAGCTGAGAGTCCGCAAGCACGGGTGGAAGGAGAGCAGAGGAAAGCCTTCTGAGCTTTGACCCTGGCCGGTTGAGTGCCGCCTGGTGCACCAAGTAGGGTCGCGTTTTTGTGTGCGTGGAGAAAACCCCAAATCCCGTTTGGTGCACGTTAAGTGTTCAGTGCCCGAGTTGCTGAGATCAGCACCAGGAGAGCCTGGATTACTCGGATATCAGCATTCAAGGACCCTGCGGGTGAGGGTTGGGCGCGGGCTCAAAACTCTGCTCAGAGAGGACACGCATCCAGCAGGTGGTGCTGGTTTAGTCGCTAAGTCATCTCCGATTCTGCAACCCCACAGACTGTAGCCTGCCAGGCTCCTTTGTCCATGGAATTCTCCGGGCAAGAACACTGGAGTAGGTTGCCATTTCCTTCTCCAGGGGATCTTCCCAACCCAGGGATCGAACCCTGGTCTCTTGCGATGCAGGCGGATTCTTTATGGCCGAACCACCAGGAAGTTCTGCACCCACAGAAGCAATGGAGAAAGGAGGTTTCCCGCGCTGTCCGTGGTGCTGAAATCTTTCAGGCAGACCTGTCCGTGGTGCTGAACCTCTGGGCAAACGAGCTGGAGATTCTCTCTCTCCCCCTCCTCCCTCCCTCCCTCCCTCCCTCCCTCCCTCTCTGTCACTTTTCAAAGTACACATCCTCCTGACCCTGCTGGTGCCTGGAAACAAAGCTCTCTGGGCTCTGGCGAGCGTGGAATGAATGCAAAAGAGCGAAAAACAAACGAAGAAACTGCAGAGTCATTTTGGCTCTTAGGAAGGCAGGACCTGGTTACTTCTTACTGGAATTACTAACACAAAGTTTCCAAAGCATCTGTGAGAGAGAAATGTACAAATGTATAAAAAAGAAAACATGAAAAAGATGTGCCAGGACTCAGGTTGTTGGTTACGTTAGATTGGGGGCGGCAGGGAAATGAGATGGGGAAAGCTCGATGAGAGTGTGTGTGTGTGTGTGTGTGTGTGTGTGTGTGTGTGTGTATGCACGCACGCAGTCACCAAGTCATGTCTGATTCTTTGTGACCCCATGGACCGTAGCCCGTCAAGCTCCTCTGTTCATGGGATTTCCCAGGCAAGAATACTGGAGTGGGTTACCATTTCTTTCTCCAGGAAATCTTCCAGACCCAAGGATGGAAACCATATCCTCTGCATTGCAGGCGGATTCTTCACTACTGAGCCATCAGGAAAGCCCCTATATGTATATGTAACTTACTGATGAGGCTTCATTTTGATCTTGTGAGGTGGGGACTGCAAGGATATTATTGTAATTTATATAAATACATCAGGACTATATTTCATGCTACCTTGAATATTTATAAACATTTGAAATCAGGACCTTTTTAGTGGCACTTTTGGAAATGACAAGAAGCCTTTTGCAATTAAAAAAAACCTCAAAAATCCATACTTGCAAATAACTGTGTAAACTGTGTTGCTTTGCATCATTTTAGTTGGTGAATAAATGTGCCAACCATCTTTCATTAGGATTAGTCTCAAATTATGTGGGACTTGAATTGGGTAAGATTAAAAATAAATTATTTTTCCCCATGCCACAGGGCATGTGGGATCTTAGTTCCCTGACCATGGATCAAACCCACACCCCCTGCATTGGAAGCATGGAGTCTTAACCACTGGACCATCAGGGAAGACCTACTAATTTTGTTAAAATGATTAACAAAGCCCAAAAGTTCATGACAGATCATCAAATCTCTCTTATTTTCTTTTTTGACTGTGATATCTTAGTTCCCCAACCAGGGATTGAACCTTGCCCCTGCAGTGGAAGCACAGAATCTTAACCACTGGGCCACCAGGGAAGTCCCAAGATCCTCAAATCTCAGCATATGGCAAAACTCAGGGATAAAGCTGGTTTTGCCTGAATTCCAGGCTTACAGGGAGTGTCTTCTTATCTGGGGATCAGGAGAAAGGGTGCAAACTGACTTTCCTTCCTGACTGTGGCATACTGTGACAGGGTGTGGGCAGGGCTGGCTTCTCTGGAGGCCTCTCTCCTTGGCTTGCAGATGGTGGTCCTCTTGTGGCCTCTTCACGTGTCTGTCGCTCTGTCTACATGTGGCCTCGTGTTTCTCTCTCAGAAGGGAGAAGTCCTTGGCTTAGCACCCAGACGTATGACCTCATAGAGTCCCATTTATCTTCAGTACAGTCATGTTCTGAAGTTACTGGGTGTTAAGGTCTCAGCATTTGAATTTGGGGGGAACATGTGCAATCTACAACACCCCCAAACGGCTAGAAACTGAGCCTTTTACAACTGGCTGCTGTCTCCCTGGTACTGGGGAACTTGAGCACTCGCTTTGCATTTTGCGGGCCGGGGAGACAGCGACCCCTCCTCCCCTACCCCCTCTTCACTTTCCTTCCTGCTGAGTCAGTCCTGCCAAAGACCGCATTTCCCACTTGCAACCGGGAGGGGGCGTGAACCCTCCAGTGCTGAGACTGCTGAGTCCAGGAAAACCTGGGCCACCGCCAGCTGCTCTTCCCCCGTCCGCTGCCAGATGCCGACCCCCAGAGCGTCTCCAGAAGCGGGTGGGGGGGGGGGGAGGGCTGGAGGTGGTGGGGGCGGACCGACTACACGATCTGCCTGGACAGGCCATCACATGCCGCCCAAGGGATGGGGTCTCCACTTCGTCCTGGATCTGCCCCTAGACGACATCTCCCAGCCACCACGTAGGTCTGAGGGGAGCCGGCTGTGAACCACGAGGCACATGAGGGGACACACTGGGCCGCTTCTCCTCCGGGCGCTGAGACATGGATCAGACTCACCTCCTCCAGGCTGGAAAGCTGGTGGGCTGGCAGCCGGCTCTGACCAGCCCTGCGTCCCCAGGGATGGAAGTCCCAAATGGCCACAAGGAGTGGGACCGCGTGGGTTTTTTGTCTGAAACAGAGAGAGGTGAGGAAGCAGGAGAGAGACAGGGCGAGGGCGGGGGCCCTGCTGTCTGCGGCTGTGTTGCCAGGACCTGCCGCTTAGCTGCCCCCGACTGCCCTATTACCGACTCCGGAGATGCCCAACTGTTTAGTCGCTCAGTTATGTCCGATGCTTCTGCGACCCCGTGGACTGTAGCTCACCAGGCTCCTCTGTCCATGGGATTCTCCAGGCAAGAATACTGGAGTGGGTTGCCTTGTCCTCCTCCAGGGGATCCTCCCCACCCAGGGTTCAGACCTGTGTATCCTAACTTGGCAGGAGGGGTCTTTACCACTGAGCCAGCTGGGAAGCCCAGAGACGCCCAGTACCCCCATTTTAAAGTAGTGAACCGCGGCACAGAGGGCTACAAGGAGCCCGCTCAGTCACGGCTGGTGCTCACCCTCGTGTGTGCTCCCAGGGCTCACACTTGCCCTGGGAGCCACGGTCACTCTCCTGGCCACACACTACCCCCCAGCCCCGAGCAGGAAACCTGGTCACGTGACATCTGGTCTTGCCGATGGAGACCAAAGTTGAAGCAAAGAGATGTGACCTGGAGCCCAGAGGACAGACAGGACTGAAGGCCCTCCCGGTGACCAAAGAATGTCAGAACAGACATTTGTTGTGCAGCAGAAGCCCACGGTCATGACAAAAATCAGAGAGGCCATCTGACTTTAAATGTTAGCCTCCAGCAGCATCATGACCTTGGGGCTGGCTTCCTTGAGTCACTCGCTTCTCCTTGACTGTGACCTGGGTGGAACCGACCCCACACCCATGTCGAGGGTGGACGGTGGTTTCAGGCCGATCTGGGCAGTCACTCCCACTCATTCCCCTTCCCCAGCTACTATTTCAGGGATGGGGGCGAGACCCAGATCTAAGCCAAGCAGCCCGTGGCATTCCTCTCAGAATAATCAGTTCCTGCTGAGTACAACTGAAACAAACTTACCGTTGCTTTGTGGTTTTTTTTTTTTTTTGCCAATGACTGGAAGAGGCCTGTCTCCAACTGGATGTGACTGGGGAAATGTGTCAAGAGGAGCTGTTGGAAACCACATGAAGCCACGAGGGAAGCCAGCCTGAGGACGAGACCAGTGGGTGAGGGGAGTCAGAGCCGTGGCTGATGCACGGCGCCTGGATCAAGCCCACCCTGATGCCCACACCCTGCCAGACATTCAAAAACTGTTCATGTTTATACATGGCTGAGCGGCTGCTCTTTTGACCTGCAACACGAAGTGCACTTATGTAAAAAGTGAAAGCGAAAGTTCCTCAGTCGTGTCCGACTCTTTGTGACCCCATGGACTATAGTTCATGGAATTCTCTAGGCTAGAATACTGGAGTGGGTAGCCTTTCCCCTCTCCAGGGTATCTTCCCAACCCAGGGATTGAACCCAGGTCTCCCAAATTGCAGGTGGATTCTTTACCAGCTGAGCCACAAGGGAAGCCCAAGAATAGGGGATTGGGTAGCCTATCCCTTCTCCAACAGATCTAAGTGGTTGCTTAAAATGAATTATTTATTCTTCGTGAACACTGGCATCAGGAAGTGTGGGACACTCAGACATACCAGAACATTTGTGACCAGTAGCACTGAACATTAAAACAACAAAAGTGGTGGGAAAGGCCCCGGTATTCCCTGGTGGCCGAGTGGTTAGAGCTCTGGGTTTTCACTGCCTTAACCTGGGTTCGGTCTTTGCTTGGGGAACTGAGATCCTGAAAGCCTGCAGCAAAACCAACCAGCCGAACAAAAAAGGTCCCAGAAAGAGGAGACTCAGGGAACTCGATGTGCACACAAAGCTTCAGGTCAAGCTGAGTACATTCCTTCAAGTTCAACTGCAAAAACAACTATGAAAAGAGACTCCAGCACGCAAGCTTATTGAATCCGGTAAGTATTTAACCCTGAATATTAGGCCTGCTGCTACTCACTCCCCGACCTTCTCCCACAAGCACTGAAACCGACTTCGACTGCACACCCGGTCCCTGTTTCTATGACGTTGGACTTGCTTCGTGAAAAGTTTTATTAAAAAGATTTTGAACAGACCACCATGAGAAACTTTGGCATCTGAAGCAGTTACTGTTATTGGTAACTCTGAATAAAAAACTTTCCCGCCTCACGAATAACTTGCCATCTTCTACCACTTGTTAGCTTGGAGTGGGGTGGGGTCTTCCGGGACGGTTCAGCGAGGCTGCAGCGGGGCTGGGATGTGGAAGGATGGAGGGTCCCCCTCTAGATCTTAGGGAACTCACAGACGGTGACCACCTGGTTAGGGCTAGACCGCGGGTGTGTGTGCCAAGAGGAGAAAAGTCCCCACGCTCTTATCCAGACGCCTCCTCCACGCCCCTCCCCACCGTACTATCAGAACGAAGACCGGAGGCTGGAGACGCTCCAGCCCGGCGCTTATTTACTGAGAGCTCGGATTGGAACTCCGGCGCCCCGGGTTCCTGGTGCTCCCCTGAGTTTCCAGCCACATCCAACTTCGCAGCGTTCCCAGTACACTGGGCAGGGAGGAGCGTGCCTTCTGGTACAGAGATGAGGACGCCGGGCCAAGTAGCGCGCATAAACCGGGAGCCTGTCCTGGATCCCCGAACCCTAAGACTGTGTGGGGCTGCGCCACCCTGGGCCCCCAAGTCATAGCGCCCCCGCTTACAGCCGAGGTAAGGACCCGCCCACCTGGTGGAGAGTCAAGCTAAGGACCCGCCCACCTGGCGGAGACTCCGATCCTAGGACCCCGTTCACCTGGTGCAGATTGGGGGGCCCCAGCCTCCCTAGATGTGGACCCTCAGGTGCCGCGCGAGGTTGTGTTCCGGCCGAAGGCCTTCCCGCACTCGCCGCACGCGCAGGGCTTCTCCCCGGTGTGGGTCCGCTGGTGCACGGTGAGCGAGTTCTTGATGAAGGCCTTGCCGCTCTGCGCGCGCCGAGGGCTTCTCGCCCGTGTGGATGCGCTGGTGCTCGATGAGGCAGGCGCTCTGGCCGAAGGCCTTCCCGCACTCGCCACAGGCATAGGGCTTCTCGCCCGTGTGGCCCACCTGGTGCACCACCAGCGACGAGCGGCCCGTGAAGTGCTTCTCGCAGACGGGGCAGGCGTAGGGCTTCTCGCCGACGTGCAGCCGCTGGTGCTGGGTCAGGCAGGAGCTCGGCTGAAGGCCTTGCCGCACTCGCCGCACGCGTACGGCCTCTCGCCCCTGTGGTTGCGCCGGTGCAGCGTCAGCGACGAGCTCCTGCTGAAGGCGCGGCCGCAGTCCCCGCAGGCGCAGGGCCTCTCGCCCGTGTGCGTGCGCCGGTGCTCCGTCAGGTGCATGCGCTGGCTGAAGGCGCGCCCGCAGTCCGCGCACGCGAACGGCCTCTCGCCCGTGTGCACCCGCTCGTGCTGCGCCAGGGACGAGGTCTTCCGGAAGGCCTTGCCGCACGCGCCGCACGCGCCGGGCTTCTCGCCGGTGTGCGTGCGCCGGTGCTCCGTCAGGTTCATGCGCTGGCTGAAGGCCTTGCCGCAGTCCCCGCAGGCGAACGGCTTCTCGCCCGTGTGCACGCGCCGGTGGACGGCCAGCGACGAGCGCTCCAGGAACTGCTTCCCGCACGCGTCGCACCGGAAGGGCTTCTCGCCGGTGTGGATGCGCTGGTGCTTCGTCAGCGACGAGCTGCGGCAGAAAGCCTTGCCGCACTCGCTGCAGCCGTAGGCGCTCTTCTCCGCGTCCGGCCTGGAGGGATTCCCGAGGTCCGAGTGACCTGCGAGGCCCTTTCCCCGCATGGCCCACCTGGGGGCCGCCGGGGGGCACTCAGGGGCCGACTGCCGGGAGGTTCCCCGCCGCCCCGGACGGGTCGGAGCGCTCCCCCGCGGCGTGGCCACGCGGTCACCCTGCGTGCGCGCTCCGCCCAGCGCGGCACCCCCAGCCCCGTGCCTTGCGGGCCCTTCTGCGAATGGTCATTCTTACAAACTCTCCTTCTTCGGGTCCGGTTCTTTCACTGCGGGCCGTCTGTCCACGTCTGGAGGGGGCGGAGGAAGACGGGAGGAAACGCACAGGGTTAGTGCTGGAAGGAAGGAACTTCCCAAGCCCGGGGATGGGTAAACCGCGGGGCAGAGACGGAGCCGCTAAGAGCAGAGCAGTGCGCTGGCGGCGCACGCCGCTCGAGCGGGCAGAACCGACCGAGGAGGGGAGCTAACAACGGGTGTCCCTTTGGGAGCTGGGAGGAGAGCAGGGGGCGGGTCAGGAGGCGCGCAAACCCGAGTAACGGGTTACTGCAGAGTCCGTCTTGAACATCCCCTGCCGGTTAGGCGTCTGAGAGTATCAGCTTTTATTAGAAAGAATACCGATACAGCTGCGCTTGGTGGCATGTGAAGGTTACCCCGCCTTCCAGCTCCATCCCTTCCCACCCCACCCGGCTGGGGGCCTCACTCCCATCCTCAGATGCCCAGTTCTGGGGCGCAGGTATCCCCGTGGGCTGGCTGCAGACCTCTTCTTTTCACACGTCCATCCTTCCTTGCTAATCACGACCAAGGGGAGTCTCCAACCCCCTCCTACAGGTATCCTGTTCAGTCCTATTTCCAGTCTTGAGTTCCGTTAGTGGGAACTCTGTATCCTAGACCTGATGGCTCCATTCCTGGCATTTAAAAACTGAGATCTTACACAACAATGTCGTGAAAAGTGGGAGGATACAGTCACAAAAAGCCCTTACTTCTATGAGGCAATAAAAAGCATATAAATCCCCACCTGGTCTCACCAGCACTTGAGTTTGAGAACCCCTCAGCTAAGTGATGCCAGACCTTCACGGTCTGGACTTAGGTAGCTTCTTCTTTTTAAAAAGTTTACTTATTTTTAGTTGGAGGGTAACTGCTTTACAATATTGTGCTGCTTTAGCATCTTCTGTATGCGGATGCCTCTCAAGCCTATGTGCCACCCCTCCACCGCAAACTCTTGACAGTCCCTTGGACTTCAAGGAGATCAAACCGGTCAATCCTAAAGGAATCAACCCTGAATATTCATTGGAAGGACTGATGCTGAAGCTGAAACTCCAATACTTTGGCCACCTGATGCGAAGAGCCAACTCACTGGAAAAGACCCTGATGCTGGTAAAGATTGAAGGCAGGAGAAGTGGGCGACAGAGGATGAGATGGTTGGATGGTATCACTAACTCGATGGACATGAGTTTGAGCAAACTCTGAGAGACAGTGAAGGACAGGGAAGCTTGGTGTCCTGTGGTCCATGGGGTTGCAGAGAGTCGAATAACCGGACAACAACAAGGGACACCGTTCCATGTCAGTGCCTACAAAGAGTGCTCATCTTTGAAAAGCATGGCTTCTATCCTATGCTACACCTTGATACGTTAGTCAGTCTTGTATAGGTGGGCATTTAGGTCGTTTCTTTCTTTTTTTTTCCCCTATGGCAACTTTTGCACACTTAAGAGAAAGATTTCTTACAGGATAGATCTCTAAAAATGGAATCGTTCAAAATTGGTTGCTAATGCCAAGCTGTCCTCCAAAAGAGTTGTCCCAACATTATACTCCTAAAAGGACAGAGTCCCTTTCTGATAACTTCATAATTCAGGCTATTATTCTTTACCATCTCTGTGTACCTCATGAGCAAAAACTATTTCTTTGGCTCAGTTTATATTACTAGTTCTTTGACTACTAGTAAGGTTTAAAGGGGCTTCCCTGGTGGCTCAGCAGGTAAAGAATCCACCTGCAATGCAGAAGACACAGGTGACATAGTTTGATAATTTGGCTGGGAAGATCCCCTGGAGAAGGAAACGGCAACCACTCCGGTATTCTTGTCTGAAGAATTCCATGGACAGAGGAGCCTGGTGGGCTACAGTCCATGGAGTCACAAAGAGTCAGACATGACTGAGCAACTAAGCACAAGGTTTAAAAATCTTTTATAAAGTGTGATCTTTTATAAAGTGTATTTCCACATCTATGAATTGCCAGCTCTAAGTCTGGCCATCATGCAGCCTTTTTCTTATTTATTCCTAGGAGCTCTTTGTATAATTATAATCCCCTGAAGGTTAGGGTTTCTCTGGTGACTCAGACAGTAAAGAATCTCCTAGCAATATGTGAGACCCGGGTTCGATCCCTGGGTTGAGAAGAAGAACTGGAGAAGGGGATGGAAACCCACTCCAGTATTCTTGCCTGGAGAATTACATGGACAGAGGAGCCTGGCAGGCTACAAAGTCAGACATGATTGAGCTACTATCACCTTCACTTTGAGCTTCCCTGGTGGCTCAGATGATAATCCACCTGCAATGTGGGACGACCTGGGTTCAATCCCTGGGTTGGGAAGATCCCCTGGAGAAGGGATAGGCAACCCACTCCAGTATTCTTGCCTGAAGAATTCCAGGGACAGAGGAGCCTGGTGGGCTACAGTCCATGGGGTCGCAACGAGTCAGACATGACTGAGTGACTAACACTTTTACTTTCAATCCTTTCACTGCTATCCATGTGGTAAATATTATTCCACATTGCATCATCTGTCAACTTTAGTTTTAGCTTTGAGTAGTGTGATTTCTATGTCATCACATGTCCATCTTTTATCTCTCTGTTGTCCTCATGTGACAGGCTGATGGCAAGTAACTCAGAGGAGCGGCCCCTCACCCAGCGAGACCAGGTTCTGGAGGTTCTCCAGCATCATGTCCCTTCTGGGCAGGCTCCAGCTGGTGCCACTCCTCCTGGGTGAAGTCCACAGTCACATCCTGAACATCACTGACTCCTGCAAGAGGAAACCCACAACCACTCGCCACAGGGCCCTCCTCACAGAGGTCTGGAGGAATGGATGGAAAAGCCGGGAGGGTTTAGGAAGGGCACCTGGGATGCATCTGAAGTCATTTCAACAAGGACCTGCCCCTCGGTTTTCTCCGTGCCTCATTATTTGGGGATGGCCCTCTAACAGAGAAATAAAACAAATGTGAGGCTGTTCAGAGCAGAAAGTCACAGGCTTGAGAGAGAGAAGGACTCAAAGGCAAAATGATCATAATCCAGTGAATCAACATATTCATTGTTGTGTGTGTGTTAGTCACTCAGTCGTGTCTGACTCCTTGCGACCCCAAGGACTGTAGCCCGCCAGGCTCCTCTGTCCATGGAATTCTCCAGGCAAGAATACTGGAGTGGGTAGCCATTCCCTTCTCCAGGAGATGTTCCCAACCCGGGGATCAAACCCAGGTCTCCAGCATTGCAGGCAGAGTCTTTACCATCTGAGTCACCAGGGAAGCCCCAGCAAAGGCAGAAAGCTAAATGGAATCCAGTCATTCACCAAAGATGCCTGAACCTCTACCAAGCTGTAGGCACCGAGTGAAGTGCTAGGAGACAGACATGGGAGGTTTAACAACTAGTTCCTCACAGGAGCGGCAGGTGAGAATACCGGTAACTGGCCCACAATCGCGTCGATACTGTCATGAAGGTACAAACAAAAGTCTCCAGGTTTCTGAGCAACGGCAGCTTTAGGGGGCATCTGGGAAGACTTTAGAAAGGTGGCACTGAGTGTAGTCTGTGGGGGAGGTTCTGTGGTCAGGTCCTTGGGGGAGATTCTGGAGGGAGGAAGAGCTTGGGCAGAGACCTGAGGCTTAAAAGGCAGATGAGACCATTGATGAGTGGTGAGAAGTTCATGTAGTGGGAACACAAGCGCCTTTCTGGCTGAGCTGTAAGCCCTGGGGATGAAATGAATGTGGCTGAGCAGAGTAATGATGACGATGATGCTGGTGATGGCGGTGGTGATGGTGGTGGTGATGACGATGGTTATGGTAATAATAATGGTAGTGATGATGATGGTGTCATCAATTGTAGGTCACCACACCTATCAAGTTGTTAGGGGAAGCACACTGATTGAAACCGCCCACCCTGGCCAGGCCCCATAGTAACCATTTGCATGAGTTGTTTTATGACAGGAGATCCTGATAAGGAATACGGAACTAGTAAGCCACCACCAGCCGGAAGAGTTCGGGAAAGGTCGAGAGGAGACACTGTCTCCTGTGTGCCTCTCCGCCCACTTCCCAGAATCCCTCTTGCTAGCATCCATCTTGGCTGAGCCGTGCGTGCGCCACCAGGAAAGATTGAATGAGAATGATTGGCCAAAGACCACCCGGAAACTAATCCCATCACCATAAAACCCAAGACTGCAAGCCACGCGGCAGAGCAGTTCTCCTGGGTTCCCTTACCTACTGCTCTCCACCTGGGTGCCCTTTCCCAATAAAGTCTCTTGCTTTGTCAGCATGTGTCTCCTCGGACAATTCATTTCCGAGTGTTAGACAAGAGCCCAGTTTCGGGCCCTGGAAGGGGTCCCCCTTCCTGCAACAATTTCATAGGCAGTTGCTATGTGCCAGGGACTATTCTTCCCACCCCCTCCCTGTACCCACCAGGTACTATTCTAAGTGTTTGTTCTAGGTTGAATTATGCCCCCCCCCCCCCCCCCGCCAAATCCACGTGTTGAAGTCTACCCCCAGCACCTGAGAACGGGACCTTCTTTGCAAACAGGGCCATTGGTTAAGATGCGGTCCTGCTGGAGTAGGCGGGCCCTAGTCTGACTGGTGCCCTTATCAAAAGGGGAAATGTGGACACAGACACACCCATATGGAGAACACCGTGTGAAAACTGCAATTATGGTACCATAGCCCAGGAATTACTGGAAGGTGGGAGAAAGGCCTGAAACCGACCCTCCTCTAGAGCCTTCTGAAGGCGTGTGGCCCCACCAACACCGTGATTTCATCTTTTGTTTGTCTGTTTGGCTGCGCTGGGTCTTCGCTGAAGCATGTGGTGCACTTTGCTTCCCCGTGGTGCACGAGCCTCTCTAGTTGTGGCACCTGGGCTTAGTAGACCCGAGGCGTGTGGGATCTTAGTTCCCCAAGCAGCAATCAAACCCGCATCCCCTGCATTGGAAGGTGGATTCTTAACCACTGGACTGTCAGGAGGCATTTAACAAGAGGCTTCCTGTGTGCTGTTTTGGATCTGTCAGGAACCCTCCGGCCCTTATTAATTCCTGAATATTCAGGAATTAAGAGGAGAGGCACGCCTTTCCCAGGGCTGAGGAATCCAGGCATTTCTCATTACAGTGATAAGTACCCTCTTACTTCTTAATAAAAGGTGATTGTTTGCAACTCTCTCTTTAATAGGGATCGTCTTATGTTTTGTAAGTCTGGAATTTTAATCTTTGTCTTTGCTGAGAATAACCACCTTGTAAGACAGTATATATGCCCATGCCATGTTGATTAAAACACCTTTGCTCCATCAGAGCTTTGCTCCCCGTGTCTTTCTTTCTTTCTTTCTCTCTCTCTCTCTTTCTGGCTAATTCCTTGGAGCGCGGAGGCCCGCTGAGCTCACTTTCTTGCCCGGGCTTCTAAGACCCTCTCGAGAAGGTGCACTGTGCCTTCACCCACTCGAGAGGGCGCCTGGTGCCCACGTGCAGCAGCGCGCTCCCTAAGAATAGGACTCTATGGGCTTTCCGCGTAAACCAGGGGATACCAGCCTCTCTCTCTCTTACTTTCTTATTGTCGACTCCAGACCACCAGGTTCCGGTGCATTAAAGGACCAACACTGGACCACCAGGAAAGTCCCCCAACACCTTGATTTTGGACTTCCAGCCTCCAGAACTGTGAGAAAACATTTGTTGTTTAAGCCTCCCTCTCCATGGTACTTTGCTATGGCGGCCCTAGCAAACCAGTACATCTGCCCTGCTCACTACTATTTCCCCAGTGTTTGGTACAATGCCTGGCAAATAGTAGGCACTCAATGAATAGTTCTTTAAAAAAAAAATCTGTATTTATTTATTTGGCTGCATGGGGTCTTAGTTGTGGCATGCTGGATCTTCAGTCTTTGTTGTGGTGTGTGAGACCTTTAGTTGCGGCATGCAAACTCTAAGCTGAGGCATGCAGGAACTAGTCCCCTGACCAGGGAATGGGCCCGGGCCCCCTGCCTTGGGAATGCAGAGTCTTAGTCAGTGGGCCACCAAGGAAGTCCCTCAATGAATAGTTCTTGAATGGATCTGTGGGTAAGGATGCTGTGAGGATTAAATGAGTTAATCCATGTTTGATGCCCAGCATACAGTAGGTGCTTAATTACCATCAGCTGCTGTGACTGCCACCCACCCCACAGGTCCCTGGCTCTCCCGAATGCTCTAAGCCCCCCAGCCCGTGGACCCTGAACTGACTTAACCTCCTGAGAGGAGGCCTCACCTCCTGGCCAGTCCTGCCATGGACCCGTGTGCCCGCCCAGGGGCTCTGGGCTCATACGGGGCTCCTCTGCCTCGGGGGTCACTCCTACTGGATGAGGAAGCAGTCCCGCGCAGTGGCTGAGGGTGTGTGCTCAGGAGCCTGAGAGCCTGCAAAGCAATCCTGGCTCTACCCCTCAACAGCGGTGTTTCCTTGGGCAACTGCCTTAGCGTCTCCGAGCTTCATTTGGTCAATGGGCTTCAGGATAACAATGCCCCCCTCCGGAGTTGTCACGGAGGTGAACGGGGGAATGCATACATGGTTCCAGCACAGTATCTGGTATGGCTGGAGTAAGTTCTCAGTGAATGTCAACTATTAGGTTTTATTAATTTTGACATTTGATTTGTATATTATATATATGTATTAGTAGTCATAGTTATATTATATGATATTATTATTTGATTCTTTGGCCCATATGTCCTTTGGCCAGTCCTGCTAACAATTCTTTTTAAAAAAGCACTTTATGAGGTATGATTGACATAGAAAATCTGTACGTATTTAGTTAATACAACTTGATAAGTTTGGAAAGCGTACACCCATGAAACATCACCACAATTGAAGCCATAAGCTTATCCATCACCTCCAAAAGTTTCCTCCTGCCCACTTTGTTTTTTAACTTATTTTAATTTTTAAAATACAGTAATGTCTTCAGAGAGTCTTCTCTTAGTGTGCCCCATCTCAGTGAACTTGTTCAATACATAATGTATTTACTGAGTGGCCTCCATGCTCTGTGTTGGGGCTGTGGTGCGGGGGTGGAGGTGGCCACTGAAAACATGATGGACAGTCCTGGGAGTCTCAGAGCCAACACTTTACAGCAAAGGATGCTACAAGGCAGAGAGCATGGGCCACTTTCCTCTGGATAGCTGAGGAGACTTCCCTGGAAGTAAAGTTTAGCCCCAAAGGCATCAAACCTGAGTTTTTTGCATGTGCATGTCGAAGGCCACTCATTCTAGTGATTCATCTGTTTTGGTTTCCTAACAGCACAAACTGATTCACCACAAGGAAAACCTCCCCAAGTTCCAGAGGTGAAGATAGGCTCTATTAAAAAAAAAAAAAATCAGCATTATACTAGATGTGATTGAGAAGAAAAAAGAAAAAACACTTTAAGAAAAAAATCCCAACTATACTGAAACAAAAACAGTCGACAAGTCCTTCTAAATTATGTAGGTAAAAGAAGAAATCAAGATGATAATCACAGACAAAATGAAGACATCATGGTGCAGTTGGTTTGGAAAATAGTCTGACAGTTCCTTAGATGGTTAAACAGAGTTATATTATTCCACTCCTAAGTATACACCCAAGAGAACTGAGAACATGTGTTCAAACTCATGTCTGAGCTGCGGCATTCCTACTAACCTAAAGTGGAAACAACCCGAATGCGCATCGGCCAATGAATGGATAAATGACACGTGGTCTAACCACACAGTGGAATGTCATCCAGCCATTAAAAGGAATGAAGCTCTGACATATGTTAAAATGTGGATGAACTTCAGAGAAAATCCAGAGACAAAAAATAAATGAAAAAAAAAAAAAGTAAATGACTGGTTGCCAGGGGCTGGTCAATGGAGGGAATGGGGGTGAGTGCCCATGGGCACACATTTCCATTTGGGATGATGAAAATGTTCTAAAATTGACTGTGGTAATGGTTGCACAACTCTGTGAATATACCATAAACCCATGAACTGTACATTCTGTGGTATGTGGGGTGTATCTTGATACAGGTTTATCAAGGCACAACACATCAGAGCTTATAGGTGAGTGAACTGATGCCGGGAGCCGGCACACGAGATCCCACCCACGACAAGGCCGTGAGGAGAAGCCCTGACAAGCAAGGCAGATCAGGACCTCAGGGATTTCAAAAAGCTGCCCCGGCGCTCACCTTAAAGATGATCTCTGTCTTTCTGATGCTTGCTGTATTAGACTACTCCCTAATTTCTGTGACACAGGTAAAAGGCCTTCCCTGATCTCTCTCCAAACAGAATCAACTTAGAACTTTAATTAATATGTCCCCCGGATGGTGGTATCCCTTAAGATTATCCAGGATGAAAGGAGTGTTTCAGTTTAGACCCCTTTGCTGGCATTCTAGCCTGCTTGGCAAATGCGTACTAATGCACATGACCGCTCACAACACCTTAATCATACACAGCATAAAGAACCTGATCACACAAAGGCCCTAATAGGCACAGAGCCTTCGGGGGCGAGGAAGCCCTATTAGAGAACATAAAAATATTATTCTAAAAGCGGTTATAGTGAAAGATTTAGAAAATTGTTCATTTTAACCAGGAATGCTAAACAGGCGCTGCCTGACTGGAGCTGCAGAGTCTTCGTGTGGTAAACCTTTTAGATAAATTTAACTGATAACTTCTGCAAAAGGACTGACCTTTGTGTTCAACAAAGAATAGATTACGGAAAACAGCTTTGCATTCACCTAGGTCATAAAATGTCAATAGGCCCCAAGGCCAGAAGATAATGTACAAGACTCTCTCTCACAAAGAAGCATGCAGAAAACACCCTGGTTTCATGAAGGATAAGCTGATGTAATATTAAACTATCTTCCCCTTAAAAATGTACTAACTTAGAATATAAAAGCTACGGTAAAAAATAAAGATTTGCCAGACTCTGCTGCAACCCCCGTTTGGTCTCTCTCTCTCTCCCGGACGCCGTTCATCCTGAGGGCACCTCTGGATCCTGCTGAGGCTGGACCCCAGCAAACTGACACATTTAGACATTGAAATAAATTCTAGGTGGATTCAGAAGTTCACTATTAACATCAAAATGATAAATGGGGGGAAAAAAACAACAAACTACAAGTGGTGTGTGACCTGTATTGAATGGAGAAACCCTTTCACAGCTTAAAAACAAGGGAAGGCACCAGAAGAGGAAAGAAAAAGACTCAATTTTGAAAATAAATGCTTTTGGGCACAAAAAATATAAAATAAGAAATGAAAAGCAAAGCTGGGAAGTATATTTGCCACAAATATTTTCACATACATGTTGTACCCGGATCGTGGAATCCCACCAAACACCACAGGGGCCGCGGATCGATGCAAAAGCAGTGAGGAACTTAATTACAAGCTCGAGCAGGGACTCTCTTCACACAATGGCGAAGGAGCCCTGAGTGAAAGCAGCGAATCTTTTTTATACTGTATAGCAGGGGAAGCGGGAAGGGAAGCTGAGGGGGGTTGGCTAATTCATACTGTGTGCGGGAAGGGAAGCTTAAGGGGATTGGTTAATTCACACTGTGCAGCAGGGGAAGCGGGAAGTCTTGGTGGGGTGAGGGTGGGGTGAGGGACTTTCCCGCCCTTCTTAGATTGCCTAGGGGTGGAGGGCAACTTGTCTCCTTCTGATTGCTTGGTTTGAAAAAGTTTTTTTTCTTCTTCTCGGGAGGGGTTTTCACTCAGAATGGCAGTGCTATCTAAAATGGAGTCGTTTTCAATTTTTCTTTCACAATACACTTCTTTAAAATCTTTAAGGATACTAGGATTCCTGGAGACTGGGAAAGCACAGGATAGATCATTTAACCCCCCCATAGAAATGGCTAATAAACGTTTTCTAAAAATCAGACCTCACTAATATACACACACTGTTACTCAGAAGAGATCGTGTGACACCATTTCTCACCTATCGTGCTCAGAGCTTGTATCATTTGTCACTTAAGTCTGTTTATCCACACACCCACTTGTCACTTAGATCCCACTTGCAGTGGCTCTCTGTGCCTGCCAATGCAGAAAGCGGGGGCTCAGTCTCCGGGTCGGGCAGGTCCCCTGGGGAAGGCACTGGCGACCCACGCCAGGATTCTTGCCTGGGAAATTCCATGAACAGGTGAGCCTGGTGGGCTGCAGTTCACGGTGTTGCAGAGTCAGATGTGGCTGAGCATGCACACGCATGCACAATAAATACCCAACAGCCATTAAAAACTGGAGACAAATAAATATCCAACAGTGGGGGGACGATTTAGTAAGCCAGGTACAGTCCCAAGATGAAATTTCTATGGAGTCATTAAAACAGATTTTACCAAATAGTTTTTAACAATGTATAGAAACATTCAGGAAAAAATCTTCGATGAAAAAGCAGGATATAGAAATTGCTCAGCTGGGGTGATTCATATTTTTGCAAAACAACATGCTTCCAGAGAGAGAAAGATACACTTGAGGGTGGTTACCTCCTGGAATGAAATCCAGGGTAATTCTGATCCTCTTTGCTATACTCTTTTGGATTTTCTAAGTTTTCTTTTTTTGGCTCCACAACATGGCATGCAGGATCTTCCCCAACCAGGGATTGAACTCATATGCCCTGAACTGGGAGCACGGAATTTTAGCCACTGGACCACCAGGGAAGTCCTGGATTGTCTAAGCTTTTTTATAATGATCATGCATTTCCTAATCTTTGGGGAATTTTCTTTTGTGATACATTATTTACAGCATTGAAAAATGATTTTTAAGAAATCAAATCCACCAATACCAGATGGACCTGAGATGCACTGATTATACACCCAAACAAGTGATATTTGTAAAGTTTCAAAGGCTGGGGAAATCATTTACTGATTAAAGTGGGATAAAAAAAATAAAACTCCAAGATAAAAATGGCAGAGCCAATACTGGGTCAATTTTAAAAACTAATCATCAGAGAAGACAATAAACGATACACAAATAATCCACGTGGTTATCTCTGGGTACAGGCACCATGGGTGAATTACACTGTCTCACCTACAGGTTACTGGATTTTTCCTATTTTCTATAAAGAGTATTTACATATTTTTATATTGAAATATTTCTGGCATAAAAGCAAGTTTAGTGAAAAGTTCAATATACAGCCACATACATACCACCCGTTAAAACATCAGGAAACTGGGGTACTCTTTCTACCCCCTTCTGATGTCTATGTCAGAAGCTTTCTCTATCTCCTTTATACTTTAATAAAACTTTATTGCACAAAAGCTCTGAGTGATCCAGCCTTGTCTCTGGCCCCGGATTGAATTCTTCTCCTCTGGAGGCCAAGAACCCCGGCGTCTCTGCGTGATTCAGAAACAACCTTTCATCTTGGGGGCTCATCAGGGATCCTTCAGGACAAGATGGGCCTGATAATCTATGTGAGCCTACTTATGCTGACTCCAAAAATCCTGAGTCTGCCATTTGACCCTCAAGAAAATGCCTTCCTGTCCTGGGCTCACTCCTACGCTGCATCCCACAATCAGTCTAACTGCTGGGTCTATAGACCACTCCCTTCTTCATCCGTGGAAGGCTTCCCATGGTGGACATCTCCACTTCAAGAAAAGGACTTTCTCCAAGTCTGCAAAGACCTTCAACAATCGCATGTGATGCCTCTTCTTAAACTGATGACATCTAACAACCCTAAAATGGACTGCTGTAACTGCCGGGAGCCAGCACAAGGTCATGAGGGAGAAAACCTGACAAGGGCAAGGCGGATCAGGTTTTCAGGGATTCCGATAAAGATGATATCTTAAAGATGACATCTGTCTTTCTGATGCTTGCTTCAATAGACTACTCCCTAATTTCTGTGACACAGGCAGAAGGCCTTCCCGATCTCTTTCCAAATAAGAATCAATTTAGAACTTTAATCAATAAGCTTCCCAGGTGGTGGTATTTTATGAGATTATTCAGGGTGAAAGGAGTGTTTTAATTTAAACTCCTTTGCTGGTAGTTTGTTAGCCAAATGCATTTATGCCCTTGGTACTAATATGCATGATTGCTTATAATACCCTAATCATAAAATAACATAAAGAACCTGATCATATAAAGGCCCTAATTGACATAGAGCCCTTCGGGGGGTGAGGAAGCCCTATTAGAAAACACAAGAAAAATTATTCTAAAAGTAGCTATTGGGTTAACATTTGCTTGCTGTGTTTTTGCTCTTAATGTGCTACAGTTGTGTTATAGAAACCATTGTTAATATAGTTATAGATCTAGAAAAATAAGAGCTTAGCCCTAGTGTGGTAACAATGAGATGGTTGCTAATTGTCAGCCAGGAGTGCTAGGCAGAGGCTGCCTCACTGAAGTCACAGAGTCTGTGTGGGGTAAACTTCTCAGATAAACGCAACTGACAACTTCTGCAGAAGGATTAATTTTTGTGTTAACAAGGTTATACTTCTACTCTGTACTGTTGCCCTATGAGACTGCTACCTTTCAGTTAAGGTCACCATAGAAACAGAAAATAGGTTTATATTCACCTGACCTGCATAAAATGTTAATAGGCCCCAAGGCCAGAAGATAATGTACAAGACCCTCATAAACAAAGAAGTATGCAGAAAACACCCTGGTTTCATGAAGGACAAGCTGACGTAATGTTAAACTATCTTCCCCTTAGAAATGTACTAACTTAGGGTATAAAAGCCACGGTGAAAAATAAAGCATTGCCAGATTCTGCCAGACCCTGCAAACACCCCCGTCTGGTCACTCTCTCTCTGTCTCTCTCTCTCCCTCGCAGACTTGGCCCTATCAAGGCTGGTCTCACGTGTCTTCTCTCTCTCTCTCTCTTGCCGACGCCGTTCATCCTGAGGGTACCTCCTGGATCCTGCCGAGGCTGAACCCTGGCATGTAACTGTGGACATAATGTGACTTTTCATTTTGATGACTATTTTGCTTTACATTTGTAACTATATAATGGGGTTTTCTAACTGTCTAAAAGCTTTTAATTTACAAATGGTTGTCTGAGCTCCTATGAGTGCCACAGCCTCCTCCAACTATTACTTGGGGCCCCTGGATCAGAGACCCTCAATATGAGGATTAGGAAAATATGTTGCCTCAACAATTCAGGGACTACGCCCCTAAACAGCAGAAAGTAGTTATGAAATGAAAACAACGCCCCTTTCCCTTGACAACATAATTCTCCTAAAAGAAATGGGGGGAATGAGAGAGTCATTTCCTAGGCAGGTTGATAGGAAGTCTAGGGGTCCCCAAGGAGAGAGAGGTCTGGAATATTCAAGGAGGAAGAAAGAACAAACTTTTTACTTTTTTCCTCTACATTCCTTAGGATTATATAACAATAATGTATCCTGCCTGAGGACAGTCTTTGGATTAAATCTTCTGGCCAACTGTTATCTTAAAATGTAAATTATGGGAGTAGGTCTGGTGAGGTCTTTACAACCTCCAGACATTCTTTGGATTCATTGCTAAGACTAGCAAGCCGGTACTCTTTCTACCCCCTTCTGATGTCTATGTCAGAAGCTTTCTCTATCTCCTTTATACTTTAAAACATCAGGAAACTTTACACTGAGAGCGGGGACGCCCACCCGCGTGCAGCACCCATGGTGTCCTCCCTTCCCGGGGGTGACTGCTGGCTGAAATGTGTGGGTCTCGTTCCAGCGAGCCTTGTACATTTAAACCTTCCCTTTCCAGGTGCCCTCCTGTATCTCCTGAGGGCCCCCCGGGCAGAACCGGTCACTCCCCAGCTGTCCTGACCTCCTCGGTTGACCAAAGCCAGTGTCAGGGGCAGGCAAGAGGCTTCGGGGTTTGAAGGGGGCAGAGTGGACAGAAGCATCACCCCTGAACACCGGGTGGGCAGAGCCCCCAGGAGGTGGGGACACAGGCCCTGGGCAGGCCTGGGGGTCAGAGGGTCATCCCTGGGCAGAAGCCCAAACCCGTGGGCTGAGCCGCTGGAAAGGAAAGGGAGGCAGCAGGACTCACCAGGACCTCATCAGTCAGCAGCTGGGTGGCCATCCCTCCACTGCCCACAGTGACCTGGATCGGCAGGCTGTGGTCTGGGGAGAGAGAGGGAGGCACGGTGAGAGGTCAGGCCTAGGTCCGCCTCACAATGCAGACAGGGCAAACACACACTTGCCCCCAGAGAGGCAGGAGGGAGGGACACACACACATTAATAGCAAACACTCAGGTGCTTGCCACCCGCAAAGCACTGGACCGACATCTCTCACTTAATCCTCCTAATACCCCTGAAAGGTGGGCACTAATTCCACCCACCCCGTTTCACCATATGGTATCTATATGTGGAATCTAAAATACGACAGAAGTGCACACATGGACGAAACAGACTCACAGAGAGAGCACACTTGGGATTGCAAGGAGGAGAAGGGGCATCAGGGAAGGATGGACTGGGAGTCTGGGGTTCGCTGATGCAAACTATTATATATAGACTGGAGAAACAGCAAGGTCCCACTGTATAGCACAGGAATTACAGTCAATATCCTGTGACAAACCATAATGGAAAAGGACATGAAAAAGCATATAAATGCATAACTAAATTGCTTTGCTGTAGAGCAGAAATTAACACAACATTGTAAATCCACTGCACTTCAATAAAAAAGAACATTACCAATTTAAGTGTTGGTCCCTATAAATTTTAAACAATGAAATTTCAAATAAAAAAGCAATATAATTATTTTTTTAAAAAAAGCCCCACTGTGTATCACAAAGGATCATAAACACATGAGGCTGGTGTCTTCCACAAATGTCAGAGCACCATGCCTTGCACACACAAATGCCTGAGCAAGCCCTCAGCAAAAACGTCCTCGAGCTTAAAATTCTAAGGCTTCCCACGGGCATTAGAAATCAGGAGTCTTCACCACTGCCCACGTAGCCCTTATGGTCTGCCCTGGCGACCTTCTCCCTCCCGCTCTACTCCCCTCTCAAACACTTTGCCTCAGGTGCACTGGCCTTTGCAGCTGCTGTTCCCTCTGCCAGAAATGCTCTTCCCTTGGCTGGCTCCTTCTCACCGTCAACTCAAATGTCACCTCCTTGGAGAAGTTTCCCATTCCCAGGGCCCCAAGCTCAAGCATTAATAGCAACCACCCCTCACCCTCTGCCATCTTCCTATAGCCTGCAACATTGCTGACAACTGTCTGTTTAAAAAGTTACTTTCAAGCTTGTCATCTGTCTTCCCTCCCCAAGAATAAAAATCTGGGGGAAGCAGAAATGATATGTGGATTGTGATTCTGGCATCCAGGATAACAACTTGTTGTTTAGTTGCTAAGTCACGTCTGACTCTTTGCGACCCCTTGGAAAAGTGACAGATGAGACAGGTGGACACCTGGATGACACTCTCACAAAGACACCATGGACAGAAATAAAGGCAGACACACAACTAAGGATGTGGACACGGGTGATTACCCAGAGATATCCCCCAACAGGGACAGGCAAAGACTAGACACAGGGGACACCCACACAGACCAAGACAGGCAGGCGCGCACACATACATGCAGACACACACCGATGTGCATACAGCCACATACTCACACGCACACAGGGATTCGCCTCCTTTCCCATCCCATCAGATTAGGTAGGTAACGGCTTCCAGTTGACTCCAGGCTTCCTCCCCGCCTCTCGCTGAGCCGGCACGCCCCTCACCTGAGCCCCACACCTTGCCCTCAGTCCACCCGCCCGCACCCAGCCCGCCGGCTCTCCCTCAGCGCTTAGTTCCCACCGGGGACCTCCCGCCCCTCCCCTGGGACCTCCGGCCCTTCCCCTCAGCGCTCCCCTGGACCCCTCGCCCCTCCCCTCAGACCTCAATTCCCACCTGGGCCCTCCCGCCCTTCCCCTCAGCGCTCCCCTGGACCCCCGCGACCCCCTCGCCCCTCACCTCAGACCTCAATTCCCACCTGGTCCCTCACGCCCCTCCCCTCGGCCCTCCCCTGGGCCCTCACGCCCTCTCACCGCCGGTACACCCTTCCCTCAGCCCTCAATTCCCACTCGGACCCTGGCGCCCCTCCCCTCAGCTCTCGCCTGGGCCCTCACGCCCCTCTCCTCGCCCCTTACGCCCCTCCCTTCAGTCCGCACTCTTCTTCTCCGGACCGACCCCGCCCACTCTCCCTCTCCTCCTGCCCCTGCCCCGGCCGCCGCCGGACTCACCCACGCCGCTCTGTCTGGACAATGACCAGGCGCAGCGCGGCCTGGCCAACTACACTTCCCAGAAGCCCGCGCGCGGAGCGGAACCCACCCGAGACCCGACCGCGCCCCTCCACTCCCAGAGGCCCCCGCGGCACCGGAACCGCGGCCAATGGAAGTTGGATAGGAAGAGGGAAGGAATCAAGGGCTGGGAAGAGAGAAGGAAAACGGAGAGTGGAGGAAGAGAGATGGGGGAGGGAAGGGCAGAAGAGTGGAGAGGAGAGTGACTGCTTAGAGAGGAAGAGGGATGAAGGAGAGAAAATTCCAGAAAAGGAGGGAGCCAGGTCCACCCATCTCCTGGGCTGGACTGAGGGATGGTTCTGGACGGCTTACTTAAGCGTGATATTGTACAAAATAGCTGAATTAAACATACAGAGATGCAAAGTAACAAATGATCATAAGAAAAAAACAGCATTCACCCTTTTTATTATGGCTTCCCTGAGAGCTCCGTTGGTAAAGAAACCCACCTGCAATGCAGGAGACCCCCAGGTTCGATTCCTGGGTCAGGAAGATGCGCGGGAGAAGGGGATAGGGTACTCACTCCAGTATTCTTGGTCTTTCCTTGTGGCTCAGCTGGTAAAGAATCTGTCTGCAATGCAGGAGACCTGGGTTTGATCCCTGGTTGGGAAGATCCCCTGGAGAAAGGAAAGGCTACCCACTCGAGTATTCCGGCCTGGAGAACTCCATGAACTGTATAGTCCGTGGAGTCGCAAAGAGTCAGATATGACTGAGCAACTGAACTTATATGCCAGCTCCTGTTGTTGACGTTTTGACGACTTAAGAACTTGTTTAATCCTCACAACCAAGCTTCCAGATGAGACAGTGGTACAGACGGGTGGCACAGGAGCACCATGGGGGGGGAGGGTGGTGGCTGGGGTGGGAACCAGGCCTCCCGGCTGGGCCTCTTACACCATAAATCACAAAGCCAAGCACAAAAGCATTTGCTGAAATGTCTGGGTGGTCACAGAAATGTGAAGAGTTAGCTAGTCTTAAGTCATTAATGACTTCCATTAAATATTTTGACAAGTGTAGATACACATGCAGCTGTAAAAAAAAATAATAACAGAAATCATAGAGATCTAGTGTACCATTTATCTGGTTCCCATAAGGATGACATCTGTTGTTACCTAACCAGGTTCATTTGCCCAAGGCACAGCAAGAAAGACAAGCTCTGCAACAAGGAAAAGGTTTATTCCTAGGCAGCCAAGCAAGGAGCTGGGAGAACATTGCATCTGCCTCCCTGAGGGGAGGGGCTGGAGATATTTTGGGTTAAAGAAGCAGAGTGGTCTTAGGCATGGGGAAAGGTACTGGAGGTGGGGGAAAGTGAGACAATCTGTGTTCTGTGCAGAATGTCTGAGTTACTTGCTTCCTCATGTACTCAACTGTAGCACAGGGTATGGCCAGCTACTCAAAGGAAAAGGAGATTACAGTGAAAAGGAGAAGGCAAGGAAAACTGGGCAGAGAAAAACAGAAAAACATGTATTTAGGGATTTATTTTTTATATTATGAGTTCACACTAGACTACAGGACTGAAAAAATGCTTTTCATTTTTTATGACTATATGCTTTTATGACTATATACACATTTTTTTTCAACAGTTGCATGTAATTCTATTGAATGAATTCAGTGTAATTAACTTACCCATTTGCCCATGACCTTAAATTGCTAAGTTTATCATTAAAATTTTCCCATTATACATTTACCTACCTTTGTACACTTTGGTTTCTGACGAATATTGATTCAAATGGTCTATATCTATATAGCAATTTATATAATGGGAAATGAAATTGCCTTGTTTTTCACACATTCACCAAAACTGGATTATTATCACTTTTCTATGGTTTAAGTCAGTCTATTGGGGGAAAAAAGTAGATTATATTATCACTTCATTTTGCATTGCCTTGATTACTAATGATAGTGGGCAATTTTCTTTTGCTGTCTTAATATCAGGGCGTATTGCCCTTTGTCATATTTGTTGTAAACATGTTTTTTCAGTCTTCCATTTATCTCTTAACTGATGGTTTCACACAGAAGTGTTACTCACAAAGTGTTACTCACAAAAAGTGTTACTTTTGATGTCACCTCCTGCGTTATGTGTAATGCTTACGAAAGTGTGCCTCAAACCAAGGTTACAGAAATATTCTGTTTTTCTTGCACTTTAGTACTGTACATTTAGCTCTCTAATCTGTCAGAACTTCATCAGGTGCAAAGCACACATCTACGTTTTTCCAGAGAGCTAACTGTCCCAAGGCCATCTGATGAATCTGCCTTCGCCCCACTGAAATGAAAAATCCCTTTTATCATATATAAGGGCAATCAAAAATCTCCACATGCTCTTGGTAAGACCACCCATCTCCTAGCCTCTATGCCCGAGTAAAGAGGAAGCCCCAGACTCCATTTTCCAGTGGTTGTGTCCTCCGGACACGGGCTCCCCTCACGTGGCCTTAGGCGGCAGCCGAGAGGAAACAGGAGAGCTCTGGATGCTCCAGGAGCCTCCAGAGGTGTGCAGTGCTCCAGGTACGTGCTCCCCACCTGGAGTGAGAGCACCACTGAAGGGCAGGGGACCTGTGTTTAGGTGATGGTTACACACCCTGAATTTAGAAAAGTCACTGAATTTTATCTATGTATATATGTGGCTTCCTAAGTGGTTCAGTGGTAAAGAACCCTCCTGCTAACATAGGAGACACAAGAGACTCGGTTTCCATTCCTGGGTCAGGAAGGTACACTGAAGGAGGAAATGGCAACCCACTCCAGTGTTCTTGCCTGGAATATTCCATGGAGAGAGGAGCCTGACGGGCTACAGTCCAGGGCATCGCAGAGTCAGACACCACTGAGCGCGCGCGCGCACGCAGGGCACCGCAGAGAGTCAGACACCACTGAGCGCGCGCGCGCACACACACACACACACACACACACACGCACGCACACACACACACACACACACACACACACCTCACAGCAGTGAAAGTACTGAGTCCCAACCACTGGACTGCCAGCGAATTCCTTGAATCATATACTTTACATGGGCGAGTCACAGCTCAGTAACACTGCTGCCAAAACAAAACGAAAACATTTGATCCCTGGTCAGGGAACTAGATCCCTTATGCTGCAACTGAGGATTCTGCATGCTGCAACTAAGATCCAGCACAGCCAAATACATATAAAGGAAAAAAATAAAAACAAAAACCTCTATCAGCCTCTAAACCACAATTCACAAAGGGTGAAAAGAACTCTCATGAACCTTGTTAAACCATCAGTTCTCCCTGAATCACTCAAAGCATCGTAATTATCCACTTTGAGACTATCACAATTATTCTCATTCTGTCCTTTGTGGCTGACATTTTTCCCTAGTTCTTCCCTCATTCCTTGGCTCTAATGCCCATATGTTCTGGGGGAGTAAGGCATCCCCTGCCAGAACCCTGGATCCCCCTGGATCCCTCTTTAGATCATTTGGCATCATGGTACACGTCACATACTTACGATATAATATTGCATTTCAAATTTTAGTTTGCTTTTTCCCACTAGATCTGCAAGATCAAACTTTTTTTGGGACATTTCACACCTTGCTGCATCCCCAGTACCCAAAACAGTGCCTGGAACATTAGTAAATGTTCAACTAATCTTAATTTAATGAGCATTACAGAACTATACTTCTTGCTATATCACAATACCATATAGATGGTCAAAATGAGCCTGTCAACTTACACATTTGGACTTCTACTGGAATACAAATGAATTCACGTATTTAACTTGGGGAGAAACGTCTTTGCCAGACTGAGTATGTCTATACAGAGACATGTCTAGCTTTTCATTTCCTCTGCTTTTTAATATTTAAAGAATATTTGTTTTAACATCTACATTCATAAGCCAACTGCAATATATATGTTTTCCTGTTTTGGTATTTGTCTTGTCAGTCTCACAGAACAAGATGGGAAGCTTTACTGTATTTATTTTATATGCTAGAACAATTCAGTATCACAGGCATTGTCTGTGGTACTTTCCCACAGTTGAAAGTTTTGAACTATCTTTTGTAGTTTATTTCATGGCTATTAACCTACTCAAGTTTTCTAGCTGGTTCATTTTTAGTTTTTTTTTAATACTCTCCCCTGGCAAGTCCCACATTCTATCAAATGTTTTTGTTCTAACTGGCCTAGTCTCACTTCTAAGTGCCAGGTGAGGTGAGATTTCCTCATCAATGATGCTAGATGTCTCCTTTTTTTTAAGCCTTATTCTGCTAAAGGTTGTTGTTTAGTCACTACATACTGTCTGAGTCTTTTGTGACCACATGGACAGTAGCCCACCAGGCTCCTCTGTCCATGGAATTTCCCAAGCAAGAATATGGACTGGGTTACCATTTCCTCCTCCAGTAGATGTCTTTTTATTCATTCATACAGAAGGAGGAGCAAGCCACCATGTTACCTTGAATATCATAGAATCTTTCAATTCTGAATGTGCTCATCTTTCCGACCTACAAGGAGAGTAAAGAGTTCTCTGTCTACTCTAAAGTTTTAGGCTTCTTAATCTTGACCTACTGGCTCATTATACTTATAGCTGAACATCCCTGTAAGGAAATCTCTACCTTAACGGCACTAACTGTAAGTCTAGGATAGCATGCTAAATGCTTTAAGTGGATTACCTGGTATATTTTTCAAAATAAGTGTTTTAAATGGAACAGTAACATGAATAAATTCTTTATTTTTAAAAGATTCAGTTGGCTACAGTGTTAAAAATGCACCTGAGGGGAGCAAAAGGAAATATGGTTGTAACACTATGCAGAAATCCAAATGAGATGGCTGCATCTTGGACTGTGATAATGGCACGCTGCGCTGGAAAAAAGTGATAGAGTCTAGAAATGTTTAGAAGATTGAGACTAGAGGATATGGTGGTAGGAAGAGGAGGGAATCACTGCGGATGACTCTCCAGCATGAATTCGCTGATGGTGAGCAAGATGTACAGTCTGCCGAAACGCCTTTCCACATGCTTTACACTCATACGGCCTTTCTCCAGTATGAATTCTCCTGTGCAGCGTCAGATGGGCAATCTGGCTGAAGGCCTTGCTGCATTCCTTACACTCGTAAGGCTTCTCTCCTGTGTGAATTCTCTGATGCAGAGTAAGGGATTTACGATGACTAAAGGCTTTCCCACAGAGGTTGCATTTGTAAGGCTTCTCGCCCGTGTGACACCTTTGGTGACAGATCAGGGATGCCCTCTGTCTGAATGCCTTCCCACATTCGAGACACACATAGGGTCTTTTGCCAGTGTGAAGTCTCTGATGTTGGGCAAGATAGGAGCCATCACTGAAGGCCTTCCCACACTGAAAACATTCATAAGGCTTCTCGCCAGTGTGAACTCTCTGGTGCTGCATAAGGTGAGCAATCTGACTGAAGGCCTTACCACATTCCTTACATTCATATGGTTTCTCTCCAGTGTGTATCTTCTGATGCTGTGCGAGATGGGCATTCTGGCTGAAGGTTTTGCTGCATTCCTTACATTCGTAAGGTTTCTCCCCAGTGTGGATTCTCTGATGGTGGGCAAGGTGCGTGCTCTGCCGAAAAGCTTTCCCACATTCCTTACATTCATAGGGTTTCTCTCCAGTATGGACTCTCTGATGAAGAGTGAGCGAGCCACGATGGCTAAAGGCTTTCTCACAGACACTACATTCATAGGGTTTCTCTCCTGTATGAATTCTCTGATGGACGGTCAGGGACGAGCCATGGCTAAAAGCCTTTCCACACACATTACATTTGTAGGGTCTCTCTCCAGTGTGAATTCTCTTATGCTGGATAAGTCCTATGTGATCGGTGAAAGCTTTCCCACAGTCAACACAATCAAAGGGCTTTTCTCCAGTGTGACAGTACCTTCGATGACGTATAAGAGAAGCATTCTGCCGGAAGGCTTTCCCACAGTCGATGCATTTGTAGGGTCTCTTGCCAGTGTGAATCCTTCGATGATGAGCCAGGGATGAACAGTCACTGAAGGCCTTCCCACATTCGATACACTCATAGGGTTTCTCTCCAGTGTGAATCCTCTGGTGTTGGGCAAGATGTGCCAGCTGGCTGAAGGCTTTGTTACACTGCTGACACCGATAAGGTTTCTCTCCAGTATGAACTCTCTGATGTTGAATGAGATGGGCATTCTGGCTGAATGCTTTTCCACACTCGGTACATTTGAAGGGTTTTTCTCCTGTGTGGATTCTCTGATGTTGAGCAAGGTGGGCACTCTGGCTAAAGGCTTTTCTGCATTCGAGACATTCATAGGGTTTCTCTCCAGTATGAATTCTCTGATGGAGAGTAAGAGTTGAGATTTTGCTGAAAGTTTTCTCACAGTCATTACATTTCAAAAGTTTCTTTTCTCCATAGACCTGCTTGTCTTTTTGCACAAAGGAATGTGTCTTTAAGCTTTTCTTATCTGTGTCAAAATTACATATTCTCTCTTTGATGGGAAATACCTGTTTTATATAACATAATGTATTCAGATGAAAAATTGTCCCAGATTTATTAAAGTGGTCTCCTTTCTCAATAAGAGTATCTATATGACTGACTGTCTCTTGCCTAAAATGTGTCTTTGGACTTACCAGCTCCCTCTCAAACAGGTCTTCATATTTCCAGTTTTCCCCTAATGTGGAACATTCAAGGTCATAGCTTGTAAGTCTTTCCATTATCATTGCTTGAGATAATTGTTCCTCAAAGATGTCCTGGTTTAGAGATAATTCCTTTTTCATCCACACATACTCCAAGTCTGAAAGATATTAAGAAAGCAAATGTCTCCTGTATTTAATGCTTGAAGAACAGAAACTTGCAAAACAAAACCATGTGAATCACAACAGTTGCCAAAGCCTATAAGGGGACATGTTTTTGATAGTTCTTCAAGTCAGGTGGTGTGACCATCTTTGCATTTCTAGAATAAACCCTCCTTGGCTATGGTATATTATTTCAACATGACTTTTTATTTAAGATATTGTGCCAGTATTTATTATTGCATTAATAATTCGCTTTTTTGGGATGCTATTTTGGTATCAAATGTTACACTATTTTCACAATAGCATTTTAAAATAGTTCTTTTTATTCTCTGTCAAGGAAAACTTCAAACAATGATTTTTTTCTTTACAAGCTTTATATAATTACTGTGTGAAACTATTTGGGGTTAATTGCTTCTTTTTTGGGAAGAGGCAGTTCTTAAATGACTTTCTACATATTTTTAGTGGTACCTGGTCTGTTCAAATTTTCTCTCTCTGGTGTCAGTTCTGGTAATTACAGTCTCATAAAGCATCATCCATTTCACTCAGATTTTCAAATTGTTTACAAATAGTTGAGTTTCAAAAATGGATTCATGTGATTCTTTTAAGTACTTAGGCATGATTTACCATTATTTCTCTCCCTGTGTCTTCTCTCATTTGTCCTGACAGTTTATATACTTTTATCTCTAGCAATATAAATCACTATGTGTAACTTATTTCAGTTGTCCTGAGGGTCATTGTTTTTTTTCTAATATCTTGAATTGAATGCTTAATTCATTTAAAATTTATTTATTGCTTATTAACATACAGTTTTAGTGGCCTACCAACATCCAATTCTTGAAACTCTGAGAACTGAAAGCAGGAAAAGGCCACACAACAAGCCTCAGAATAAACTAATCTCCTCACTTGAAGCTCATTTCCCTGCAGCATATGTCCACAGGCTCTCATCTATTGCTCTAAACCAGAAAAACAGCTTTTAAGCAGGACAGGGTAAAAAAACTAATAAGCTGAAGAAAGTAACCTGAGCCAAAAAATTCTAGTAAGTACAGTAAAAGGGAGAAGACGAAGAGGAAGGAAGGAGATAATATTAGTGAGTTAATTTCTTCATCTTTCATATGGGTATCAAAAGATGTTATTTTGAATCTCAAGTGGATGAGTTTTAAAATGCAAATTAAAAAATACATGAAGTCATAAAGTTAACAACTTTTAGAACTAAACTTTTTCAATTCAAGGGGTGCAATGGTGTGAAGGGGGATTAAAGAAGAAGCACAGACAGCAAAACAAAAAGAAATAACAACAATAAAAAAGAAACAACAAAGAGAAAAATGATTAAAAGCAGAGAGAAAAACATAGGTATATACTGGCTAACTTGATAAGTCACATTTTAAAGGAAGGAAAATATTTAAACAAGTTTGAAAAACTAGACACAAACCTGTCTGAAGAATTTAAAAATGGCTCAAAATCAGGAATAATCATAACAATATAGTACTTGAGCAGAACTAGGTAAACATCAATGGAACACAACAGAGTTCAGAAAATCAGAGAGGCAGAAAATCAGTAAAGGTAAAGGTGGTATGTTGTACCAGTGGGTAAGAGAAGAAAAGACCCACTTAAAAAATACCAGTAGAGGATTTCCCTGGTAGTCCAATGGTTTAGAACTGGACTGCCAATGCAGGGGACATGGGTTCGATCCCTGGTCTGGGAAAATCCCACATGATGCAGGGCAACCAAGCCTGCACACCACAACTACTAGGCCCACGTCCCGTGACTATCAAAGCCTGCTCACCTAGAGTCCGTGCTCTGCAACAAGAGAAGCCACCCCAATGAGAAGCCCGTGCACGGCAGTGAAGGGCAGCCCCCCTGCACACTGCAACTAGAGAAAGTCTGCGGCGCAGCAACAAGGGCCAGGACAGCCAAAACTAAACAGACAAATAAAGGCTGTGTATGCGTGTGTGCTCGGTCACTCAGTTGTAGCCCAACAGGCTCCTCTGTCCATAAAATTCAAAATGGTACAAAAAAATAGTTGTAGAACAAAAAGCTTCAACTTGGGAAGGACTTTGAGAGGTATTTTCCAACAAGTATCAGAGGGAAGAAACACCTTTAGAGTTGTTTTCCTAGCTCTAGTCATCCTGCATTTACCTGCGCACGGGCCTCTTGTCAACTCTCCTTTCATCGTCCAGGGCTCTTTATCTTGCTCCAGTGAGGAGATCACATCTGGTTTAGAAACGCAAAGACCTGCATGTAAGAGAAAACAAGAAAATGACCTATGCTGTGGGTATTCCAGAGCTACATGGTACTGAGGGAAGAGAAACTTTGTAGGAAAATGTTGATGAGGACATGAGACCACTGAGGCGGAAAGACTCCTAAGGGGAGACATGAGGAGGCATATGTTCTCACCCAGTGAAGCCAGGTTGCAGTAGTTCTCTAACATCACTTTCTTGTACAGAGTCCTTTGAGCAAGAGTCAGCCGTTCCCACTCATCTTGGGAGAAGTCGACGGCTACATCCGTGAAAGTCACTGCGTCCTGAAATGACACAAATGTCCTCTTGCACAATTAGTGTTCATCCCCTGACTTAGCTGGCTCTAGGGTTACAAGTGAGGAAAAAAAAACTGGGTGAGTAATTGCAGTGGGGAGTCTAAATGATAGAGATCAAGTAGTTAGTTGAACTGAACAACTTTTCTGCCTAGTTACACTGTACATATTAGGAAAAAGAAAAATACAGAGATGCTCTCCACTCTTAAAGCATTTTATGGTGTGAGGAGATATTCTCACATGAAAAAATGTTGACTGCATTCAAAACAGAGTATCATGGGAATTTTGGTTACCTGATGCAAAGAGCCAAGTCATTGGGAAAGACCCTAATGCTGGGAAAGATTGACAGCAGAAGGAGAAGGGGACAACAGAGGATGAGATGGTTAGAAAGCATCCCCGACTCAATTCACATGAATTTGAGCAAACTCCAGGAGACAGTGAAGGACAAGGAAGCCTGGTGTGCTGCAGTCCATGGGGTCACAAAGAGCAGGGCACAACTTAGTGACTGAATGACAATGACGACAATCATGGGAATTTCCCTGGCAGTCCAGTTGTTAAGACTCCATGCTCCCACTGCAGGGGACATGGGTTCAATCCCTAAGATCCTGCCTGCCTTGCAGTGCAGCCAAAAACACAACACAACAGAACAAATAAAAACCCTAGAATATTATGAAGCAGTAAATTATTTTATATGTTAGAAGTTAGCTCACTTTTCTACATGGAGAAACAAAAGAGCTCTGGGACTGCAATAGAAAGTTTCAAGGAATGAGGCTGACCTGATGAGCATGACTTCAAGCTCCACAATATATTCTAAGAAATCTTAGTGTTCTTGAGATACTGAGGTATGCCTAAAAAATGAAAGAAAAAGTGCCTAGCAATACTATTCTCTTTTGAAATACAAATATATTTGGATTAGGAGAGAACTCATTCGGCAAACTGTTTTTTGATAATCTGCTGAGAAGGATCAGGAGAGATCATACGAGATAAGCACATGACAAGCAACCTGGGTTTTGTTACGTGAGCTGAATTTATAACCAACCATGAAGTGAGGCTGATTCTAGGGTTGATGGGATATTTTCCATTCCTCTTTTTGTGATTTCATTTATATCAATATCTTATAATGAGTTATAAATATACACCAGTCTTGAATAAGACCAGAGGAAGAGGTCAGATTAGTCAAACAGTTCAGACTCTGGCACTGGCCAGCTGGGTGATCTATGCCAAGCTGATCAACCCCTTCGTGCTTCAAGATTCCCTCCTAAAAGAATGGGAATAATTTCAGTACATACCTTACAGCAGTACTGTGAGAATTAAATGAAGTAACAGGCACAGTGCAGGCTAAGTACTCAAGAATTGTTATCGATGATAATGATGAAGGAAAGATGGGAATAAAAGAAGAGGAGGCCAGAAAGCGGTGAAACATTTGGTTTAATATTTCAATAAAAGCTTTGCTTGTATTTTTACTAGTTTCAGTTTGTTATAGTAGTTAAGAACACGGCTGTGGTGGTGTCTCACAGAAATAATTCTCATAAACACACAGGATTATGAGAGAGAGTGCAGGGAGAGCTCATGGAAGAACAACTCCCTGAGGAAACTGCTGAGAGCATGTTTATTAGAAGCTCATCTGACAGAGCCCAGCGGAGGATGAGAAAAACCGGAAATCAAGCACAAAGGCAAACCTCTGAGGGAAATGGAATGCGCGTGTACACGACTTCTTTGAGGTCAGCCAAGGATCACATGGGATTCACAAGGAGCTGTTCTGTGTGCAGAACAACATCTGCAGTGGGCTGATATGTCAGCCACAATATCTGTCTTATGGGCATGAGCAAGGTTACGCAAGAAATAGCACAGCTACAAGACAGCAGAGCTCATAGGAAGACTAGAAAGGATATTCTCCCACACGTGGTCGCTGAAGCCAGAACACCTATGTTCAAGTCCTGTTCTGCTCCGCAAACCGAGGCTATTAGTTTGGTTTTCAACCACTTAAGATATTTTAAATTAAAAAGAACAGTTGATTGCATTTACATAGAAATATCACTGACTTGATGGACATGAGTTTAAGTAAGCTCCGGGAGCTGGTGATGGACAGGGAAGCCTGGCGTGGTGCAGTCCATGGGGTTGCAAAGAGTCGGAAACGACTGAGCTGAACTGATCTACCATTTCCGCTGCTGCTGCTGCTAAGTCGTGTCAGTCATGTCCGACCCTGTGCAACCCCACAGACGGCAGCCCAACAGGCTGCCCCGTCCCTCGGATTCTCCAGGCAAGAACACTGGAGTCGGTTGCCATTTCCTCCTCCAGTGCATGAAAGTGAAAAGTGAAAGTGAAGTCGCTCAGTCGTGTCCAACCCATAGCGACCCCAGGGATGCAGCCCACCAGGCTCCTCCGTCCATGGGATTTTCCAGGCAAGAGGACTGGAGTGGGGTGCCATTGCCTTCTACACTTCCTTAAATCCCAATGTTCCAATTTTCAGAAGAAAATAAACCTGCCAAAATCCTGAAAGGCAAGCTAGTACTTTAGGAGAAAAAAGGGAATACTAACCAGGGACATGGCTTTAAGAAGTTCAATTCCCATCACCTCTTCATCCTGGCTCCTCATGTGGAGAAGGGCTTTACCCCGAGAGGGCAGAGCTGGGAGGAGGAGAAAGGAATGAGGAGAAACTGAGTGACTCTGATAAGTCACAGCCCAGAAACACTTCCCTTCAGCTCCCTCTGCTTTCTACTCCATGATCCTATTCCCACTGCACCTTCTCCTCACAGTCCAGGAAGTTGCTGGGAAACCTTTAAGTTACAGCTGGGGTTCTGCTCTGCTCTGGATTTTCACAATCCAGAGCTAAGCACAATCTCTTTCTCACCCAAATCCACCCTTTCACTAACAATAGAGATGTATGAGGTGTGCTGCATATATTAAAACTCTTATTTGACCTTCAGAATCTTCAACAAAAATGGGGAATCTTGTCACAGTTTCACACATGAAAGCTCTGGGAAGTAGTCTTTTGCACAAGTCACAAGCTTGTAAACAGTGGAGCCTAGTCACCAACGTAGATCTGCCTGACTCTTCCACCCAAGTTATTTACTCAAGCAGACAGCAGAATATAACAGAAAAAAAATCCCCCATGTACAACGAACTACTAAGGATTTGCAAAGAGTCCATGAGACTTGAAAAAAGCCATCTTCCTGAGAAAGAAGTATTATTATCTTGGTTACAACAGAGTTCACGTGGCTTGCAGAGAGCTGGACCAGAAACCTGTCAGGAGGCTCAGGTTCCCGTTTTGCTTTGTGACAAACTATTTAGTTCTGAAAAAGTCCCCTGTGCCCCTGAGCCAAGCTTCTTCAATCAGGAAGAGCATAAAAATATCTGACTTGATTCTGGTTTCTTTCTTCTAAACTCCAGTGCTTTTTCAAAGCATTATAATCATGATTAAAAGAACGAACACTTATTAAGCACTGGTTATTATGTGGTAGGGACTACATCATGTACTTCGCAGGTATGAGCTCACTTAATCCTTATAACAGTCTTATGATGTATATAATATCATCCTCATTTTACATAACAAAAGCTGGATCTGAAAGTTTAAAGGAAAAAACTCGTGCAGTGGAGGTCTTGGGATCTGAGCTCTTGAAGTTATTTAACCCTCTCAGGGTCAGTTTCTCAACTGTCAAAGGTGGTTAAGAACGTCACCTCAAGCAGTTGTGGAGGGGCTTACATGAGACCCAGTAGGAGGGGGACTCTAGACTCAGCCTGTCCTGGATGTGAATCCTGGCTCCTCTACTTACCGATTACTTGTTCTTTCTATGCGTCAGTATCCTCATCTGTAAAAAGGAGACAAGACAGCTTCCACTTCATACTGTTTTGAGGTTTGGTGTTACTATCCCCCAAAGGTCTTAGAACCGTGTCTGGCCTAGAGAAAGTGCTCAGTAAACATTAGCTACTGTTACTGCATGCAGAAAATCAAGTGAAGAACAATAAGGCTATGGGCACTCTTTCTCCCCGCCCCCGCCCCTTTACTCACTCTGGTTGTGACAGAGAAGTGTGAGGTAGGAATGGGGAGCACTTTTATTCACCTACTAAAAGGTGACTAAGCCATGGAAAGGCTGGGGTCCCTCAGAACTCCCAAATGAGGCTGTGAATCTCGCCTTCCTCCCATGTCTCATCCCAGGGATAAATGGGACAGGACTCTAACAGATTTTTTAATTGGAGGATTATTGCTTTACAATGTTGTACTGATTTCTAACATATATCGACATGAACCAGCCATAGGTATACACAGGTTCCCTCCATCTTGAACCTCCCTTCTACCACACCTCTAGGTCATTGGAGCACCAGGGTTGAGTACCCTGCATCACATGGCAAACACCCACTAGATATCTACTTTACACCTGGTAATATATATGTTTCCATGGGACTCTCTCCATTCCCCACCCTCTCCTTCCCCAGCTGTGTCCACAAGTCTGACCTCTATGTCTGCCTCTCTACTGCTACCAGGCAAATAGGATCATCAGTACCATTTTTCTAGACTCCAAATGTATGTGTTAATATATGATATTTGTTTTTCTTTCTGACTCCACTCTGTATAACAGGCCCCAGGTTCATACACCTCATTAGAACTGACTCAAATACGTTCCTTTTTATAGCTGAGTATCAAATCCCTTATGATTATATAGTGGAAATGACAAACAGACTCAGGGGATTAGATCTGATGGACAGAGTGCCTGATGAACTATGGACGGAGGTTCGTGACATTGTACATGATGCGGTGATCAAGACCATCCCCAAGAAAAAGAAATGCAAAAAGGCAAAATGGTTGATGGGGCCTTACAAATAACTGAGAAAAGAAAAGAAGCTAAAGGCAAAGGAGAAAAGGAAAGATATATCCATGTGAATGCAGAGTTCCAAAGAATATCAAGAAGAGATAAGAAAGTCTTCCTCAGGGATCAATGCAAAGAAATAGAGGAAAATAATAGAATGGAAAAGACTAGAGATCTCGTCAAGAAAATTAGAGATACCAAGGCAACACTTCATGCAAAGATGAGTACAATAAAGGACAGAAATGGTATGGACCTAACAGAAGCAGAAGATATTAAGAAGAGGTGGGAAGAATGCACACAACTATACAAAAAAGATCTTCATGACCCAGATAACCATGATAACCCAGATAACCCAGGTAATGATGTGATCACTCACCTAGAGCCAGACATCCTGGAATGCGAAGTCAACTGGGCTTTAGGAACCATCACTACAAACAAAGCTAGTGGAGGTGATGGAATTCCAGCTGAACTATTTCAACTCCTGAAACATGATGCTGTGAAAGTGCTGCATTCAATATGCCAGCAAATTTGGAAAACTCAGCAATGGCCACAGGACTGGAAAAGGTCAGTTTTCATTCCAATCCCAAAGAAAGGCAATGCCAAAGAATGCTCAGACTACCTCACAATTGCACTCATCTCACACGCTAGCTAAGTAATGTTCAAAATTCTCCAAGCCAGGCTTCAACAGTATGTGAACCGTGAACTTCCATATGTTCAAGCTGGTTTTAGAAAAGGCAGAAGAACCAGAGATCAAATTGCCAACATCTGCTGGATCATCAAAAAAGCAAGAGAGTTCCAGAAAAACATCTACTTTTGCTTTATTGACTACGCCAAAGTCTTTGACCGTGTATCACAACAAACTGTGGAACATTCTTCAAGAGACAGGAATACCAGACCTCCTGACCTGCCTCCTGAGAAATCCGTATGCAGGTCAAGAAGCAACAGTCAGAACTGGACATGGAACAGCAGACTGGTTTCCAATCAGGAAAGAGTGCGTCAAAGCTGTATATTGTCTCTCTGCTTGTTTAACTTATATGCAGAGTACATCATGAGAAACGCTAGACTGGATGAAGCACAAGCTGGAATCAAGATTGCCAGGAAAAATATCAATAACCTCAGATATGCAGATGACACCACCCTTATGGCAGAAAGTGAAGAAAACTAAACAGCCTCTTGATGAAACTGCAAGAGGAGAGTGGAAAAGTCGGCTTAAAACTCAACATTCAGAAAACTAATATCATGGCATCAGGTCCCATCACTTCATGGCAAATAGACAGGGAAACAATGGAAACAGTGAGACTTTATTTTCTTGGGCTCCAAAATCACTGCAGCTGGTGACTGCAGCCATGAAATTAAAAGATGCTTGCTCCTTGGAAGAAAACCTATGACCAACCTAGACAGCATATTAAAAAGCAGAGACATTACTTTACCAGCAAAGGTCCGTTGAGTCAAAGCTATGGTTTTTCCAGTAGTCATGTATGGATGTGAGAGTTGGACTATAAAGAAAGCTGAGCACAGAAGAAATTGATGCTTTTGAACTGTGGTGTTGAAGACTCTTCAGAGTCCCTTGGACTGCAAGGAGATCCAACAAGTAAATCCTAAAAGAAATCAGTCCTGAATATTCTTTGGAAGGATTGATGCTGAAGCTGAAACTCTAATACTTTGGCCACCTGATGCCAAGAACTGACTCACTGGAAAAGACGCTGATGCTTGGAAAGAGGGAAGGCGGGAGGAGAAGGGGATGACAGAGGATGAGATGGTTGGATGGCATCACCGACTCAATGGACATGAGTTTGAGTAAACTGCAGGAGTTGGTGATGGACAGAGAAGCCTGGCATGCTGCAGTCCCTGGGGTCGCAAAGTCAGACACGACTGAGCGACTGCACTGAACTGAATATTCCGACACTAACAGATTTAAAAAAAAAAAAATTAAATACTGAGGTCCTCCTTGAAGAGCAGCAGAGCACTCAGAGGTAATGTTCTAATTGTAAATGCTCTCTCCCCTCGGTCCTTGGAGACATCCATACAGACCTCTAAGAGGAGGGCAAGTCAAGGTCCCTCCCTGAATTCAGCTCCATACTCTGGTCCTAGGTGACCGTTCAAATTTTTGAACTTCTGTGTCCACCACAGTCTGAGGCCAGGGCCATCATCCTCCAGTCCCTGAGCCCACGAGCAGCAACCCCAACCCCAATTTCCACTCTTACCTCCATACTCAGGCCCGTGGACATGTATGGTGTCCCGATTTCCACATCCTCCAGGCGGGCAGGCAAGAAAAGCTTCAGGCAAGAAGGTGCCCCGACAGGGCACCTTCCCAAGATTCCAAGGCTTTGGGCCACACCGAACTTTCGGGGGGAGAGTCGGGCGTGCTGGACTGGAGTGGGATGGTCTCCTCCGGGGGCGCTTCCAGCTCTCAGCCACGTAAAATCCTTCATTCGTTCTAGTACACGCTGCTGGGACAGGCAAAGTGCACAAGAGACACGCGCAGAAACACGATCCCCAGTCACACACCAGCCTCCTCCGCGGCCCGCTAGTCACGTGTCACACCTGCACATACACACCCTCTATTCACACACGTACCCGCCTCCTCTTCCCGGTCACACCCTCCACGCACTTCGGTCACGGTCGCGCACGATCACGACTCCCGCCCTCCCGCGCGCAGACCGGACTCGGTCCGGGCTTCAAGTCCTCGCCAGAGGTGGGCGAGTCCTCACAGCACAAAGGCCCCTGGGAAATGTAGTCCCAATAGGGACGCCGGCTTTCTGAAGTCGGGCGACCAGGGTTCCTCTCCCCTGCCTGGTGCCCGCTGCCCTCTGGCCCCTCTCGGTGCCTCCTGTTCCGGAATGGGGCGGCCTAGAAGCCTCACAGCTCCGACTCTGGGTCCTAGAAATACTGGCTACCTCCAGGAAGGGAGCGGAGTCCCGGGGGCTTCTGGGAACCGTGGCTGGGCTCGGAGTGCGCAGGCGCAGCTGTCAGGCTCAGCGAGCTGAGGCCGGGGTAGCGGTGGTCGATAGTGGGCGGGGTCACAGGGTGCATGGAGCGCGCAGGCGCTTGGAGCCGGAGGATGGTGTACGAAGTGGGCGGAGCCTCCAGGATAGGACGCGATTGGAGATTTCAGATTTCTCCTGATGCTTTATAACTGTGTATACATTTGTGGTGGCTGGGGTCGGGGGCAAGGGGAGGCAGGTAATTTCCAAAGGTCTGCAGATTGAAGAGGACTTCCTAAGGGGCGCTAGTGGTAAAGAACCCGCCTACCAATGCAGGAGACATAAGAGACACCGGTTGGATCTGTGGATTGGGAAGGTCCCCTGGGGCCACCCACTCCAGTATTCTTGCCTGGAGAATCCCATGGACAGAGGAGCCTGTAGGGCCACAGTCCATAGGGTCGCATAGATTCGGACACGACGGAAGCGACTTAGCCCTCACAGGTCGAAGAACTGACGTTTCACTTTAATTATCTAATTCACTTGTAAAAGAGCATCACATTTACCCTTAGAGCCAGCATATCTCATCGCCGTTAGTTTTTGCTAAGAGCTCTCCAGACCCTGTGCACCGTGGGCTTGTGATCCTGCTGTATCACGAGTATTCCTTCCTAATAAAACATGGGATTTCGTTTCCCTTTTGATCTCTTTCAACTAGTCCATACCAGCTTCTCTGTAGTTCTGAGAATCACCCTTTAGTACCAATTTCAACATGAGAATAAAAGATGACTTTAACTTCGAAGTTACAGTATTGGAAGGATACCAGGGGCCTTGAAGATTTAAAGAACTTAACAAAACTAGGATGTGGGGAAGCAGGAATCATTTTAATGCATCAGACAGGTAGGGATGCAGAAATCTTCAGGATGATTCCAAAGCTTGACTCAGTTCCACTTATTTGCAGTCCAGGAGTGATATTCCACATCCTTAACAGCTAGTACAAGGAGGGGCAGAGCCAATCAAAATGAAGAGTGAACTATAAGAAAACATCCCTTATGGCCCATGAAAGTGAAAGTCTCTCAGTCGTGTCTGACTCTTTGCGTCCCCATGGACTATACAGTCCTGTACAGTCCATGGAATTCTCCAGGCCAGAATACTGGAGTGGGCAGCCGTTCCCTTCTCCAAGGGATCTTCCCAACCCAGGGATCGAACCCAAGTCTCCCGCATTGCAGGCAGATTCTTTACCAGTTGAGCCACAAGGGAAACCCATAAATGAAGCCTAATATTGGCCCTGAGTCTCCAATCAAAATACAAAGAATGAAAAATCTGACTGGCTTGTTGTACTGTTCAACAAAACAATACAGAATGAAGAAAGACAAAGTGCCAACAAAGAGCTAATGTGTGTTAAAGACAAAAACAGATTTCTATATATTGAGAAAATACATATATTGGATTGGTCAAAAACTTAATTTGGGTTTTAACACGGAAAACCTGAATCAACTTTTTAGTCAACTCATATACAGACACACATGCACACACACACACACACATATTAAATATTTTGACTCTATATGACAAGATCATTTTACACATAAGGTTCTGCAAATCACATATTTCATTTAATATAATTGTGTACGACAATACTCCATAGGAGCAAATATAGAATTTCATCTTTCTACTAACTGGACAATACTGTATTGAATAATCACAGTTGCATCAATCTGTGTTGTAATTAAAACAACTTTGCAATAAACATTATTTATACTTATATATTTATTCCAGTGGGATGAAACTCCTAGATCTAGAGTTACTGTTTCAAAAGGAACTCATGTTTATAAAGTGGACAGGTCATGCCACATTGCCACCCCAAAACAGAGCAGACACATTGACACGGGTAATGATGACCAGCCTCCTGTTTTCCACACTGATAAAGGTATGGCATATTAACCAGGTAAGATTTTAACCCATCTGAGAGCCAAGATTTGTACTAAATCTGTAATTTTCTGACCAATGGGGTTAAGAACCCAACATGTGTTCTTTATTCGAGTTCTTCGAGCATGACGCATCTGTTGGCATGCACCACCTATTTCCCTGCTTTGTATGTGTCACAGCACCCTGTTTTTAAATGACACATTTATTAGTACTCATTATTTTCTGCCAGTTGTCTATTACATCTTTTTGGCACCTTCTGCCATGCCAAAGTTGATTTAGTCGTGTTTGACTCTTGAGAGCCCATGGACTATAGCCTGCCAGGCTCCTCTGTCCATGGGATTCTCCAGGCAAGAATACTGGAGTGGGTTGCCATTTATTTCATAATTAGAGCTGCTAAATACAATTATCTCATATTTCTTTGTAAGGTCTAGGTATGTTTTTTTGGAGAGTGGACAACTGATTGTTAAAACATCATTTCCCCAATGATGAAAACCTAATCTTAATTATAGGTTGTTGTTTAGTTACTAACTTGCATTTGACTCTCTGGGACCCCATGACTTCTTGGGACAGCCAGGCTCCTCTGTCCGTGGGATTCTCCAGGCAAGGATACTGGAGCGGGTTTGCCATTTCCTTCTCCAGGGGATCTTTCCCACTCAGGGTTTGAACCTGCATCCGGCACTGGCAGGTGGATTCTTTACACCCAGGGAAGCCTCTGATTATAAACCAAAACATTTTTTAAATGTCCTGCTATGTTTGACAAATCACCCTTAAGTGTTTTTCACTGAAATTATCAGAGCAAACATATCCTACTGGGAGTCTGTTGTGAATGGCATTTTACATTTTAATGGTATTACTTCATCTAGAAAAATATCGTGTTTCTCCTTTTGTGGACATTATTTTCTCATATTTCCTATTGTTTGATGCTTTAATAATGTCCTTTCACCTCTATTCATAAATTGGTTTAGAGTTTCTCTTGTTTTTGATGGGAGAGTTCTATTATTCTCAGGGAAATAGAACCTTTTGTATGCTTTTTTTCTCTGCACGGAGGGGGAGCTGGCCAGCTTTTGCCGCATGAGGACAGTAAGTAAATACTTGAGGTTTTGCGGATGACAGTGTCTCTGCTGCAGCTTCTCAGCTCTGCTACTGTGGCCTCACAGCTGCCCCAGGCAGCAGGTAACCCACCATGCGGTCACCCACGGCTGTGAGCCAATCGGGCTTTATTTATGGACTCTGAAATTTAAATTTCATGTAACTTTCATGTTGTCATAAACTATTATTCTTCTCACTTGTTCCTCCGTTAAACTGATTTTTAAAAATTAGGCCATGGGCTGTTCGAACAGTCAGTGAAACTTGGGCCGTGAGTCACATGGTCCAGATCAATTTGCCTGAAGGTTAGTGGTTCCTTGAGTTTAATGGAATTCACCCACACGCCCTGGTGACTTTAAAGCAATTCTCTTACCAACGTCACAGCACCACACAGGCAGATAAATGACAAGCCCCAATACTAACTCAACATTGTGGAACTGAGTTTTAAACCGAAACCGGAAAAGCCTCGCTATCGTGAATCGCCCTTTCCTGACCTAAAAGCCGGCTTCTCTTAGCTTCGTTCTGTGCACCGTTTTTCCTCAGCTGCCAATGGTAACTTTTCCGTGTCCCAAAATAACGTTCTATGAAGAGCTAACCGCACTCAACCCCTAGTACGGACCACTCCTGGCGCTACACACACCTTACACGCTCACCGATCGGAAGGGTCGCACCCCCGGTTTTTCCGTGAGGAGTAACGAGTTCCGCGCTCACTTTAACTGCCAACCTGCGGAGGGAACGGCAGGAACGGGGCAGTCCTGGGGACGAGGGGCGCGGGGCTTAGGCGCGGCCGGCGGCGGCCGCAGGGCGGCGTCTCAGGACGGCAGGGACGGCAGGGAGGGCGGGCTCCAGAGGAACGTGGGCAGGAGGCCCGCGGGGCTGGCGGCGGGCGCGGGCTGCGCGGGCGCCTCTCCCGGGAGCGTCCGCGCGTGCGCGCAGTGAGCGCCCTGCCGGAAGGCCCTGCGGCTCCTCCTGGGGCCGCGCGGCCTCTCCCCCGAGTGCACCCTCTTGTGCTGGTTGAGGTGGCCGATCTGGATGAAGGTCTTCCGGCACTCCTTGCACTCGTAGGGCTTCTTCCCGGAGTGGATCCTCTGGTGGACGCTCAGGGACTGCCGGTGGCTGAAGGCCTTGCCGCAGGCGCCGCACTCGTAGGGCTTCTCGCCGGTGTGGCTCCGGCGGTGGCAGATGAGGGACGACTTGGTCTTGAAGGCCTTGCCGCACTCCGCGCAGCCGTAGGGCCGCTGGCCCGTGTGAAGCCTCTGGTGCTGGGTGCAGGACGAGTTGTCGCCGAAGGCCTTCCCGCACTGCAGGCACTTGTAGGGCTTCTCCCCGGTGTGGACGCGCTGGTGCTGGGCCAGGTGCGTGGTCTGGCTGAAGGCCTTGCCGCACTCCTTGCAGGCGTAGGGCTTCTCCCCCGTGTGGGTCTTCTGATGCTGCGCCAGATGGGCCTTCTGCGTGAAGGCCTTGCCACACACCTTGCAGGCGTAGGGCTTCTCCCCCGTGTGGATCCGCTGGTGGGTGGCCAGCTGCGAGCTGATGCTGAAGGCCTTGCCGCAGTCCGCGCACTCGAAGGGCTTCTCCCCGGTGTGGATCCGCAGGTGGCTGGCCAGGTGGATGTTCTGCCTGAAGGCCTTCCCGCACTCCTTGCACTGGAAGGGCTTCTCCCCCGAGTGCACGCGCTGGTGCTGGGTGAGGGAGGCGTGGTGGCTGAAGGCCTTGCGGCACACCTCGCAGGCGTAGGGCTTCTCGCCAGTGTGGATGCGCTGGTGCACGGTCAGCGACGAGCCGTAGCGGAAGGACTTGCCGCAGGCCTCGCACCTGTAGGGCTTCTCGCCGGTGTGGATCCGCCGGTGCTGGTTCAGCCCGATGTGGTCGCTGAAGGCTTTCCCGCAGTCCAGGCAGTCGAAGGGCTTTTCCCCGGTGTGGTAGTACCTCCAGTGGCGGACGAGCGACGTGTTCTGGATGAAGGCCTTCCCGCAGTCCAGGCACTCGTAGGGCTTCTTGCCCGAGTGGCACCGCTGGTGGCGGGCGAAGGACGAGCCGTCGCTGAAGGCCTTGCCGCACTCCTGACACTTGTAGGGCTTCTCGCCCGTGTGGATCCTCTGGTGGACGGTGAGGGAGGAGCTCTGCGTGAAGGTTTTCTTGCATTCGTGACATCTGAAGAGTTTTTTCCCTGCGTAGATTCCCGCAGGTTTTATCAGCACTGAGTTTGGGGTCAAAGCTTTCTTAGCTGAGTCACGGCTGTGGACCCGCTCTTCTGAGACGTCCAAGTGGAACCACCTTCCTGGTCTGTTATACGGACACTCTCTCCCCTCAGAGAGGGTTTTGTGGTAAGCGATTGCCTCCTGCCTGAGCACTGTCTCCTGACCTGCCAGTTTCCTTTCAAACAGACCCTCAGCGTCCCAGTTTCCGCTGAGTGTGGAACGCTCTACGTTAGTGTCAGAAGTTCTGTCTGTCACCACTTCAGCAAAGGAACTCTGCTTTGAAAGTAACTCCTGGGTCTCCTGTATAGACGGCTGGCCTGAAAGATACCAAGGAGATAAACAACAAATACACGTACTTTATTGTACACGGGGGAAAACAGGAATCTACTAAAAGGGAAACTGTGGAGAAACTCAATGTGAAGGAAACCATAAAGAAACGACAAAAATGTGCACTGCTGAAACACGGGAAAGTGAACACACTGGTGAAGGCAACCCTAAAGACACCACTAAACTGTGCACCACTGAAACACGGGAAAGTGAACTTACTGGTGAATGAAACCCTAATGGAAGCACTAAACCGGGCACCGCTGAAACACGAGAAAATGAACTCACTGTGGAATGAAACCCTAATGAATACGCTGAACCGTGCACCGCTCAAACATGGGAAAGTGAACTCACTGGTGAATGAATCCCTAATGAAATCACTAAACAGTCCTCTGCTGAAACACGGGAAAGTGAACTCAAAGATAAACGAAACCCTAATGAAACCACTAAACCGTGCACCGCTGAAACACGGGAAAGTGAACTCACTGTTGAATGAAACCCTAATGAAACCACTAAACCGTGCACCGCTGAAACACCCGAAAGGGAACTCACTGGTGAAAGAAACCCTAATGGAACCACGAAAGCATGCACCGCTAAAACATGGGAAAGTGAACTCAATGGTGAATGAAACCCTAAAAACCCACGAAACTGTGCACCGCTGCGACCAGGCAAAGTGAACTCACTGGTGGATGAAACCGTAATGAAACCACTAAACCGTGCACCTCTGAATAACGGAAAAGTGAACTCACTGGAGAATGAAACCCTATTGAGATCACTAAACTGTGCTCTGTTGAAACACGCAAAAGTGAACTCACAGGTGAATGAAAGCCTAATGAAACCAGTAAACCGTGCTCTGCTGAAACACAGAAAAGTGAACTCACAGGAGAATGAAACTCTAATGAAACCACTAAACCATGCCCTGCTGAAACAGGGGAAAGTGAACTCACTCGTGAATGAAATCATGATGAAACCACTAAACCGAGCACTGCTGAAACACGGTAAACTGAACTCACTGTGGAATGAAACCCTAATGAATCCACTAAACCGGGCACCGCAGAAAAATGGGAAAGTGAGCTACTTGGTGAGTGAAACCGTAATGGAACCACGAAACCAAGCACCGCTAAAACATGAGAAACTGAACTCAATGGTGAATGACACCCCAAAGAAACCACTAAACCGTGCACCGCTGAATGACAGGAAAGTGAACACACTGTGGAATGAAACCCTAATGAATCCACTGAACCGTGCAGCGCTGAAACATGGGAAAGTGAACTGACAAGTGAATGAATACCTAATGAAATCACTAAAGCATGCATGCTGAAATACGGGAAGGTGAACTCACTGGTGAATGAAACCCTACAACAACCACTAAACCGTGCACAGCTGAAACACGGGAAAGTGAACACACAGGTGAAGGAAAGACTAATGAAACCACTAAACCGTGCTCCGCTGAAACACGGGAAAGTGAACTCACTGGTGAATGAAACCCTAATGAAACCTCGAAACTATGAACCGATGAACCATGGGAAAGTGAACTCACAGGTGAATGAAAGCCTAATGAAACCACTAAATCGTGATCCTATGAACCACGGGAAAGTGAACTCACAGGTGATTGAAAGCCTAATGAAACCCCTAAACCGTGCTTCGCTGAACCACAGGAAAGTGAACTCACAGGTGAGTGAAACCCTAATGAAACCACTAAACTGTGCCCTGCTGAAACAGGGGAAAGTGAACTCACTCGTGAATGAAATCATAATGAAACCACTAAACTGAGCACTGCTGAATCACGGGAAAGTGAACTCACTGTGGAATGAAACCCTAATAAATCCACTAAACCGGGCACCGCAGAAACGCGGGAAAGTGAACTCACTGGTGAATGAAATCCTAAAGAAAGCAGTAAACCGTGCACTGCTGAACCATAGGAAAGTGAACTCACTGTTGAATGAAGCCCCAATGAAACCACTAAACCGTGCTCCGCTGAAACAAGGGAAAGTGAACTCACTGTTGAATGAAAGCCCAATGAAAGCACTAAAACGTGCACCGCTGAAACACGCGAAAGAGAACTCACAGGTGAATGAAACCCTAATGAAACCACTAAACCGTGCATCGCTGAATGACGGGAAAGTGAAATCACTGTGGAATGAAACGCTAATGAATGCACTAAATCATGACCAATGAATCACGGGAAAGTGTACTCACAGTGGAATGAAACCCTAATGAATCCACTGAACCATGCACCGCTGAAACACGGGAAAGTGAACTCACTGGTGAATGAAATCCTAAAGAAACCAGTAAACTGTGCACTGCTGAACCATAGGAAAGTGAACTCACTGTTGAATGAAGCCCCAATGAAACCACTAAAACCTGCACCGCTGAAACACGGGAAAGTGAACTCACTGGTGAATGAAACCCTAATGAAACCACTAAACCGTGCACCGCTGAAATACACGAAAGGGAACTCGCTGGTGAAAGAAACCCTAATGGAACCACGAAAACATGCACCGCTGAAACACGGGAAAGTGAACTCACTGGTGAATGAAACCCTCAGGAAATCATTAAACTGTGCACCACTGAAACACGGGAAAGTGAACTCACTGGTGAATGAATCCGTAATGGAACCATGACACCATGCACCGCTGAAACACTGGAAAGTGAACTCACTGGTGAATGAAACCCTAATGGAACCAAGGAACCCTGCACCACTAAAACACGGGAAAGTGAACTCACAGGTGAATGAAACCCTAATGAAACCACTAAACCGTGCTCAGCTGAAATCCGGGAAAGTGAACTCACTGTGGATAGAAATCCGAATGAATCCGCTGAACCGGGCACCGCTCAAACATGGGAAAGTGAACTCACTGGTGAATGAATCCCTAATGAAACCACTAAACTGTCCTCTGCCGAAACACGGGAAATTGAACTCAAAGGTAAACGAAACCCTAATGAAACCACTAAACCGTGCTCCGCTGAAATCCGGGAAAGTGAACTCACTGTGAATGAAACCCCAATGAAACCACTAAACAGTTCTCTACTGAAACATGGGAAAGTGAACTGACTGGTGAATGAAACCCTAAAATAAACCGTGCACTCATCAACCATAGGGAAGTGAACTCACGGTTGAATGAAACCCCAATGAAACAATGAAACCCTGCCCTGCAGAAACACGGGAAAGAGAACCCACAGGGAAAGAAACCCGAATAACCACTAAACCGTGCCCTGGGGAAACATGGGAGAGTGAACTCAACTGTGAATGAAACCCTAATGAAACCAAAAAACCGTGCACCGCTGAAACACGGGAAAGTGACTCTCGGTTGAACACCTTATGAAAAACGAAAACAGTGCCCTGCGGAAACACGGAAACAGAACTCCACAGGTGGAAAGAAACCCTAATGAAACCACTAAATCGTGTCCTGCAGAACACGGGAAGTGAACTCACATGTGAATGAACCCTAATGAACCAAAAAAACAGAGCACCGCTGAAACACGGGAAAGTACCTCACTGTGGAATGAAACCCTACTGAAGCCTAACGTGTACACGGGCTGAAACACGGGAAGGTGAATCACAGTGAAGGAAACACTAAATGAAACCACTAGGCGTGGCTCCGCTGAAACAACCGGGAAAGTGAAGCTCACTGGAGAATGACTCTAATGAAACCACTACACCAGTCTCTGCTGAAACACGGGAAAAGTGAACTCAAAGGTGAAAATGAAACCCTAATTGAAACCACTACAAAACCGTGCTCTGCTGAAACACGGGAAAAGGACCCACAGGTGAATGAAACCCTTATGAAACCACTAAACCGTGCTCCGCTGAAACACGGGAAAGTGAACTCACTGGAGAATGAAGCCCTAATGAAACCACGAAACAGATCTCTGCTGAAACACGGGAAAGTGAACTCACTGTTGAATAAAACCCCAATGAATCACGAAACCGTGCCCTACGAAACACGGGAAACAGAAGTCACAGGTGAAAGAAACCTTAATGAAACCACTAAACCGTTCTCAGCGGAAACACGGGAGAATGAACTCACAGGTGAATGAAACCCTAATGAAACCAAAACACCATGCACCGCTGAAACACAGGAAAGTGAACACACTGTTGAATGAAACCCTACAACAACCACTAAAACGGGCACGGCTGAAACATTGGAAAGTGAACTCACAGGTGAATGAAACACTAATGAAACTACTAAACCGTGTCCGCTGAAAACGGGAAAGTGAACTCACTGTGAATGAAATCCTAATGAAACCACTAAACAGTTCTCTATTGAAACATGGGAAAGTGAACTGACTGGTGAATGAAATCCTAAAGAAAGCAATAAACCGCGCACTCATCAACCATAGGAAAGTGAACTCACGGTTGAATGAAACCCCAATGAAACAATGAAACCGAGCCCTGCGGAAACACGGGAAAGAGAACCCACAGGGAAAGAAACCCTAATAACCACTAAACCGTGCCCTGGGGAAACATGGGAGAGTGAACTCACATGTGAATGAAACCCTAATGAAACCAAAAAACCGTGCACCGCTGAAACACGGGAGAGTGAACTCACAGGTGAATGAAACCCTTATGAAACCACTAAACCGTGCTCAGCTGAAACACGGGAAAGTGAGCTCACAGGTGAAGGAAACACTAATGAAACCACTAAACTGTGCTCCGCTGAAACATGGGAAAGTGAACTCACAGGTGAAGGAAACACTAATGAAACCACTAAGGCGTGCTCTGCTAAAACACGGGAAAGTGAACTCACTGTGGAATGAAACTCTAATGAAACCACTACACCGTGCTCTGCTGAAACACGGGAAAGGGAACTCACAGGTGAATGCAACCCTAATGAAACCACTAAACCGTGCTCCGCTGAAACACGGGAAAGTGAACTCACAGGTGAATGAAACCCTAATGAAACCACTAAACCGTGCTCCGCTGAAACACGGGAAAGTGAACTCACTGGAGAATGAAGCCCTAATGAAACCACTAAACAGATCTCTGCTGAAACACGGGAAAGTGAACTCACTGTTGAGTAAAACCCCAATGAATCAACGAAACCGTGCCCTACGAAACACGCGAAACAGAAGTCACAGGTGAAAGAAACCTTAATGAAACCACTAAACCGTTCTCACCGGAAACTCGGGAGAGTGAACTCACAGGTGAATGAAACCCTAATGAAACCAAAAAACCATGCACCGCTGAAACACAGGAAAGTGAACACACTGTTGAATGAAACCCTACAACAACCACTAAAACGGGCACGGCTGAAACATTGGAAAGTGAACTCACAGGTGAATGAAACACTAATGAAACTACTAAACCGTGTGCTGAAAACGGGAAAGTGAACTCACTGTGAATGAAACCCTAATGAAACCACTAAACAGTTCTCTACTGAAACATGGGAAAGTGAACTGACTGGTGAATGAAATCCTAAAGAAAGCAATAAACCGTGCACTCATCAACCATAGGAAAGTGAACTCACGGTTGAATGAAACCCCAATGAAACAATGAAACCGAGCCCTGTGGAAACACGGGAAAGAGAACCCACAGGGAAAGAAACCCTAATAACCACTAAGCCGTGCCCTGGGGAAACATGGGAGAGTGAACTCACATGTGAATGAAAGCCTAATGAAACCAAAAAACCGTGCACCGCTGAAAAACGGGAAAGTGAACTCACAGGTGAAGGAAACACTAATGAAACCACTAAGGCGGGCTCCACAGAAACACGGGAAGCTGAACTCACTGTCGAATGAAACGCTAATGAAACCACTACACCGTGCTCTGTTGAAACACGGGAAAGTGAACTCACAGGTGAATGAAACCCTAATGAAACCACTAAACCGTGCTCCACGGAAACACGGGAAAGTGAACTCACTAGAGAATGAAACCCTAATGAAACCACTAAACCGATCTCTGCTGAAACACCGGAAAGGGAACTCTCTGTTGAAAAACACCCTTATGAAAAAACGAAACAGTGCCCTGCGGAAACACGGGAAACAGAACTCACAGGTGAAAGAAACCTTAACGAAACCACTAAATCGTGTCCTGCAGAAAGACGGGAGAGTGAACTCACATGTGAATGAAACCCTAATGAAACCACTAAACCGTGCATCGCTGAAACACACGAAAGAGAACTCACTGGTGAAAGAAACCCTAATGGAACCACGAAAACATGCACCGCTGAAACACGGGAAAGTGAACTAACTGGTGAATGAAACCCTAATGAAAGCACTAAACCGTGCACCCTTGAAACATGGGAAAGTGAACTCACAGGTGAATGAATCCCTAATGGAACCATGACACCATGCTCCGCTGAAACACGGGAAAGTGAACTCACTGTGGAATGAAACCCTAATGAATCCACTGAACCGCGCACCGCTGAAACACGGGAAAGTGACTCATTGGTGAATGAAAGCCTACAACAACCACTAAAACGTGCACGGCTGAAACACGGGAAAGTGAAATCACAAGTAAAGGAAACACTAACGAAACCACTAAACCGTGCCGTGCGGAAACACGGGAAAGTGAACTCAATGTTGAATGAAACACTAATGGAACCACGGAACCGTGGTCTTTTGAAACACGGGAAAGTGAACTCACTGGGAAAAGAAACCCTAAAGAAACCACTAAACCGTGCTCCGCTGAAACACGGGAAAGTGAACTCCCTGGTGAATGAAACCCTAACGAAACCACTAAACAGGTCTCTACTGAAACACGGGAAAGTGAACTGACTGGTGAATGAAATCCTAAAGAAAGCAATAAACCGAGCACTGCTGAACCATAGGAAAGTGAACTCACTGTTGAATGAAGCCCCAATGAAACCACTAAAACGTGCACCGCTGAAACACGGGAAAGTGAACTCACTGGAGAATGAAACCCCAATGAAACCACTAAACCGATCTCCGCTGAAACACGGGAAAGTGAACTCACTGTTGAATGAAACCCCAATGAAACAATGAAACCGTGCCCTGCGGAAACACGGGAAAGAGAACCCACAGGTGAAAGAAACCCTAATGAAACCACTAAACCGTGCCCTGCGGAAACACGGCAGCGTGAACTCACATGTGAATGAAACACTATTGAAACCAAAAAACCGTGCACCGCTGAAACACGGGAGAGTGAACTCACTGTGGAATGAAACCCTAATGTAACCACTAAACCGTGCTCTGTTGAAACACGGGAGAGTGAACTCACTGTGGAATGAAACCCTAATGAAACCACTAAACCGTGCTCTGCTGAATCACGGGAAAGTGAACTCACAGGTGAATGAAACACTATTGAAACCACTAAGGCGTGCTCCACTGAAACACGGGAAAGTCAACTACTGGTGAATTGAACCCAATGAACCCAAAAAACAAGCACCGCGAAAACACGGGGAAATGAAATCACAGGTGAAGGAAACCCAATGAAAACCACTAAACCGTCCCTTGCGGAAACACGGGAGAGTGGAACTCAATGTGAATTGAAAACCTAATGAAAACCAAAAAACCGTGCAACCGCTGAAACACGGGAGAGTGAACTCACTGTGGAATAAACCCTATTGAAAGGACTAAACCGTGCATGGCTGAAAAACGGGAAGTGAACTCACAGGTGAAGAAACACAAATTGAAACACTAAGGCGTGCTCTTTGCTAAAACACGGGAAAGTGAACTCACTGGGAATGAAACCCTTATTTGAAAGGACTAAGTGCAATGGCTGAAACACGGAAAGTGAACCTCACAGGGAAGGAAACACTAATGAAACCACCCTAAACGTGCTCTGCTTGAAACACGGGAAAGTGAACTCACAGGTGAATGAATCCCTTATGAAACCACTAAACCGTGCTCCGCTGAAACACGGGAAAGTGAACTCACTGGAGAATGAAGCCCTAATGAAACCACTAAACAGATCTCTGCTGAAACACGGGAAACTGAACTCACTGTTAAATAAAACCCCAATGAATCAACGAAACCGTGCCCTACGAAACACGGGAAACAGAAGTCACAGGTGAAAGAAACCTTAATGAAACCACTAAACCGTTCTCAGCGGAAACACGGGAGAGTGAACTCACAGGTGAATGAAACCCTAATGAAACCAAAAAACCATGCACCGCTGAAACACAGGAAAGTGAACACACTGTTGAATGAAATCCTACAACAACCACTAAAACGGGCACGGCTGAAACATTGGAAAGTGAACTCACAGGTGAATGAAACACTAATGAAACTACTAAACCGTGTCCGCTGAAAACGGGAAAGTGAACTCACTGTGAATGAAACCCTAATGAAACCACTAAACAGTTCTCTACTGAAACATGGGAAAGTGAACTGACTGGTGAATGAAATCCTAAAGAAAGCAATAAACCGTGCACTCATCAACCATAGGAAAGTGAACTCACGGTTGAATGAAACCCCAATGAAACAATGAAACCGAGCCCTGCGGAAACACGGGAAAGAGAACCCACAGGGAAAGAAACCCTAATAACCACTAAACCGTGCCCTGGGGAAACATGGGAGAGTGAACTCACATGTGAATGAAACCCTAATGAAACCAAAAAACCGTGCACCGCTGAAACACGGGAAAGTGAACTCACAGGTGAAGGAAACACTAATGAAACCACTAAGGCGGGCTCCACAGAAACACGGGAAGCTGAACTCACTGTCGAATGAAACCCTAATGAAACCACTAAACCGTGCACCCTTGAAACATGGGAAAGTGAACTCACAGGTGAATGAATCCCTAATGGAACCAGACACCATGCACCGCTGAAACACGGGAAAGTGAACTCACAGGTGAATGAAACCCTTATGAAACCACTAAACCGTGCTCCGCTGAAACACGGGAAAGTGAACTCACAGGTGAAGGAAACCCTAATGAAACCACTAAACCGTCCCTTGCGGAAACACGGGAGAGTGAACTCACATGTGAATGAAACCCTAATGAAACCAAAAAACCGTGCACCGCTGAAACACAGGAGAGTGAACTCACTGTGGAATGAAACCCTATTGAAAGGACTAAACCGTGCATGGCTGAAACACGGGAAAGTGAACTCACAGGTGAAGGAAACACAAATGAAACCACTAAGGCGTGCTCCGCTGAAACACGGGAAAGTGAACTCACTGTGGAATGAAACTCTAATGAAACCACTACACCGTGCTCTGCTGAAACACGGGAAAGTGAACTCACAGGTGAATGAAACTCTAATGAAACCACTAAACCGTGCTCCGCTGAAACACGGGAAAGTGAACTCACAGGTGAATGAAACCCTTATGAAACCACTAAACCGTGCTCCGCTGAAACACGGGAAAGTGAACTCACTGGAGAATGAAGCCCTAATGAAACCACTAAACAGATCTCTGCTGAAACACGGGAAAGTGAACTCACTGTTGAATAAAACCCCAATGAATCAACGAAACCGTGCCCTACGAAACACGGGAAACAGAAGTCACAGGTGAAAGAAACCTTAATGAAACCACTAAACCGTTCTCAGCGGAAACACGGGAGAGTGAACTCACAGGTGAATGAAACCCTAATGAAACCAAAACACCATGCACCGCTGAAACACAGGAAAGTGAACACACTGTTGAATGAAACCCTACAACAACCACTAAAACGGGCACGGCTGAAACATTGGAAAGTGAACTCACAGGTGAATGAAACACTAATGAAACTACTAAACCGTGTCCGCTGAAAACGGGAAAGTGAACTCACTGTGAATGAAACCCTAATGAAACCACTAAACAGTTCTCTACTGAAACATGGGAAAGTGAACTGACTGGTGAATGAAATCCTAAAGAAAGCAATAAACCGTGCACTCATCAACCATAGGAAAGTGAACTCACGGTTGAATGAAACCCCAATGAAACAATGAAACCGAGCCCTGTGGAAACACGGGAAAGAGAACCCACAGGGAAAGAAACCCTAATAACCACTAAACCGTGCCCTGGGGAAACATGGGAGAGTGAACTCACATGTGAATGAAACCCTAATGAAACCAAAAAACCGTGCACTGCTGAAACACGGGAAAGTGAACTCACAGGTGAAGGAAACACTAATGAAACCACTAAGGCGGGCTCCACAGAAACACGGGAAGCTGAACTCACTGTCGAATGAAACGCTAATGAAACCACTACACCGTGCTCTGTTGAAACACGGGAAAGTGAACTCACAGTTGAATGAAACCCTAATGAAACCACTAAACCGTGCTCCACGGAAACACGGGAAAGTGAACTCACTAGAGAATGAAACCCTAATGAAACCACTAAACTGTGCTCTGCTGAAACACGGGAAAGTCAACTCACTGGTGAATGAAACCCTAATGAAACCAAAAAACAGAGCACCGCTGAAACACGGGAAAGTGAACTCACAGGTGAAGGAAACCCTAATGAAACCACTAAACCGTCCCTTGCGGAAACACGGGAGAGTGAACTCACATGTGAATGAAACCCTAATGAAACCACAAAACCGTGCTCCGCTGAAACACGGGAGAGTGAACTCACAGGTGAATGAAACCCTAATGAAACCACTAAACCGTGCTCCGCTGAAACACGGGAGAGTGAACTCACAGGTGAATGAAACCCTAATGAAACCACTAAACCGTGCTCCGCTGAAACACGGGAAAGTGAACTCACTGGAGAATGAAGCCCTAATGAAACCACTAAACAGATCTCTGCTGAAACACGGGAAAGTGAACTCACTGTTGAATAAAACCCCAATGAATCAACGAAACCGTGCCCTACGAAACACGGGAAACAGAAGTCACAGGTGAAAGAAACCTTAATGAAACCACTAAACCGTTCTCAGCGGAAACTCGGGAGAGTGAACTCACAGGTGAATGAAACCCTAATGAAACCAAAACACCATGTACAGCTGAAACACAGGAAAGTGAACACACTGTTGAATGAAACCCTACAACAACCACTAAAACGGGCACGGCTGAAACATTGGAAAGTGAACTCACAGGTGAAGGAAACACTAATGAAACCACTAAGGCGGGCTCCACAGAAACACGGGAAGCTGAACTCACTGTCGAATGAAACGCTAATGAAACCACTACACCGTGCTCTGTTGAAACACGGGAAAGTGAACTAACTGGTGAATGAAACCCTAATGAAACCACTAAACCGTGCTCCACGGAAACACGGGAAAGTGAACTCACTAGAGAATGAAACCCTAATGAAACCACTAAACCGATCTCTGCTGAAACACCGGAAAGTGAACTCTCTGTTGAAAAACACCCTTATGAAAAAACGAAACAGTGCCCTGCGGAAACACGGGAAACAGAACTCACAGGTGAAAGAAACCTTAATGAAACCACTAAACCGTGTCCTGCAGAAACACGGGAGAGTGAACTCACATGTGAATGAAACCCTAATGAAACCAAAAAACAGAGCACCGCTGAAACACGGGAAAGTGACCTCACTGTGGAATGAAACCCTACTGAAAGCACTAACCGTGCACGGCTGAAACACGGGAAGGTGAACCCACAGGTGAAGGAAACACTAATGAAACCACTAAAGGGAGCTCCACGGAAACACGGGAAAGTGAACTCACTGTGGAATGAAACTCTAATGAAACCACTAAACCGCGCTCCGCTGAAACATGGGAAAGTGAACTCAATGGTGAATGAAACCCTAATGAAGCCACTAAACCGTGCTCTGCTGAAACACGGGAAAGTGAACTCACTGTGGAATGAAACCCTAATGAACCACTGAAACGTGCACCGCTGAAACACGGGAAAGTGAACTCAAATGTGAACTAACTGGTGAATGAAACCCTAATGAAAGCACTAAACCGTGCACCCTTGAAACATGGGAAAGTGAACTCACAGGTGAATGAATCCCTAATGGAACCATGACACCATGCACCGCTGAAACACGGGAAAGTGAACTCACTGTGGAATGAAACCCTAATGAATCCACTGAACCGCGCACCGCTGAAACACGGGAAAGTGACTCATTGGTGAATGAAAGCCTACAACAACCACTAAAACGTGCACGGCTGAAACACGGGAAAGTGAAATCACAGGTAAAGGAAACACTAACGAAACCACTAAACCGTGCCGTGCGGAAACACGGGAAAGTGAACTCAATGTTGAATGAAACACTAATGGAACCACGGAACCGTGGTCTTTTGAAACACGGGAAAGTGAACTCACTGGGAAAAGAAACCCTAAAGAAACCACTAAACCGTGCTCCGCTGAAACACGGGAAAGTGAACTCCCTGGTGAATGAAACCCTAACGAAACCACTAAACAGGTCTCTACTGAAACACGGGAAAGTGAACTGACTGGTGAATGAAATCCTAAAGAAAGCAATAAACCGAGCACTGCTGAACCATAGGAAAGTGAACTCACTGTTGAATGAAGCCCCAATGAAACCACTAAAACGTGCACCGCTGAAACACGGGAAAGTGAACTCACTGGAGAATGAAACCCCAATGAAACCACTAAACCGATCTCCGCTGAAACACGGGAAAGTGAACTCACTGTGGAATGAAACCCCAATGAAACAATGAAACCGTGCCCTGCGGAAACACGGGAAAGAGAACCCACAGGTGAAAGAAACCCTAATGAAACCACTAAACCGTGCCCTGCGGAAACACGGCAGCGTGAACTCACATGTGAATGAAACACTACTGAAACCAAAAAACCGTGCACCGCTGAAACACGGGAGAGTGAACTCACTGTGGAATGAAACCCTAATGAAACCACTAAACCGTGCTCTGCTGAATCACGGGAAAGTGAACTCACAGGTGAATGAAACCCTAATGAAACCACTAAGGCGTGCTCCACTGAAACACGGGAAGCTGAACTCACTGTGGAATGAAACGCTAATGAAACCACTAAAGTGTGCTCTGCTGAAACACGGGAAAGTCAACTCACTGGTGAATGAAACCCTAATGAAACCAAAAAACAGAGCACCGCTGAAACACGGGAAAGTGAACTCACAGGTGAAGGAAACCCTAATGAAACCACTAAACCATCCCTTGCGGAAACACGGGAGAGTGAACTCACATGTGAATGAAAACCTAATGAAACCAAAAAACCGTGCACCGCTGAAACACGGGAGAGTGAACGCACTGTGGAATGAAACCCTATTGAAAGGACTAAACCGTGCATGGCTGAAACACGGGAAAGTGAACTCACAGGTGAAGGAAACACTAATGAAACCACTAAGGCGTGCTCTGCTAAAACACGGGAAAGTGAACTCACTGTGGAATGAAACTCTAATGAAACCACTACACCGTGCTCTGCTGAAACACGGGAAAGGGAACTCACAGGTGAATGCAACCCTAATGAAACCACTAAACCGTGCTCCGCTGAAACACGGGAAAGTGAACTCACAGGTGAATGAAACCCTAATGAAACCACTAAACCGTGCTCCGCTGAAACACGGGAAAGTGAACTCACTGGAGAATGAAGCCCTAATGAAACCACTAAACAGATCTCTGCTGAAACACGGGAAAGTGAACTCACTGTTGAAATAAACCCCAATGAATCAACGAAACTGTGCCCTACGAAACACGGGAAACAGAAGTCACAGGTGAAAGAAACCTTAATGAAACCACTAAACCGTTCTCAGCGGAAACACGGGAGAGTGAACTCACAGGTGAATGAAACCCTAATGAAACCAAAACACCATGCACCGCTGAAACACAGGAAAGTGAACACACTGTTGAATGAAACCCTACAACAACCATTAAAACGGGCATGGCTGAAACATTGGAAAGTGAACACACAGGTGAATGAAACACTAATGAAACTACTAAACCGTGTCCGCTGAAAACGGGAAAGTGAACTCACTGTGAATGAAACCCTAATGAAACCACTAAACAGTTCTCTGCTGAAACATGGGAAAGTGAACTGACTGGTGGGAAAGTGAACTGACTGGTGAATGAAATACTAAAGAAAGCAATAAACCGCGCACTGCTGAACCATAGGAAAGTGAACTCACGGTTGAATGAAACCCCAATGAAACAATGAAACCGAGCCCTGTGGAAACACGGGAAAGAGAACCCACAGGGAAAGAAACCCTAATAACCACTAAACCGTGCCCTGGGGAAACATGGGAGAGTGAACTCACATGTGAATGAAACCCTAATGAAACCAAAAAACCGTGCACCGCTGAAACACGGGAGAGTGAACTCACAGGTGAAGGAAACACTAATGAAACCACTAAGGCGGGCTCCACAGAAACACGGGAAGCTGAACTCACTGTCGAATGAAACGCTAATGAAACCACTACACCGTGCTCTGTTGAAACACGGGAAAGTGAACTCACAGGTGAATGAAACCCTAATGAAACCACTAAACCGTGCTCCGCTGAAACACGGGATAGTGAACTCACAGGTGAATGAAACCCTAATGAAACCAAAAAACCGAGCACCGCTGAAACACGGGAAAGTGACCTCACTGTGGAATGAAACCCTACTGAAAGCACTAACCCGTGCACGGCTGAAACACGGGAAGGTGAACTCACAGGTGAAGGAAACACTAATGAAACCACTAAAGCGAGCTCCGCGGAAACACGGGAAAGTGAACTCACTGTGGAATGAAACGCTAATGAAACCACTAAACTGCGCTCCGCTAAAACATGGGAAAGTGAACTCAATGGTGAATGAAACCCTAATCAAGCCACCAAACCGTGCTCTGCTGAAACACGGGAAAGTGAACTCACTGTGGAATGAAACTCTAATGAAACCACTAAACCGCGCTCCGCTGAAACATGGGAACGTGAACTCAATGGTGAATGAAACCCTAATGAAGCCACTAAACCGTGCACCGGTGAAACACGGGAAAGTGAACTCACTGTGAATGAATCCCTAATGAAACCACTAAAGCGAGCTCCGCTGAAACACACGAAAGGGAACTCACTGGTGAAAGAAACTCTAATGGAAGCACGAAAACATGCACCGCTGAAACACGGGAAAGTGAACTAACTGGTGAATGAAACCCTAATGAAAGCACTAAACCGTGCACCCTTGAAACATGGGAAAGTGAAC